>NW_027094340.1:0-120262 GCF_029207755.1 Chamaea fasciata
AGGGACACCTAGGGGACAGGCAGGGCACCTCCAGGGACAGCCAGGGTACCCCCAGGGACACCTAGGGACAGTCAGGGCACCCCAGGGACACCTAGGGGACAGCCAGGGCACCCTAGGGACAGCCAGGGCACCCCGAGGGACACCTAAGTGACAGCCAGGGCACCCCAGGGACATCGAGGGACAGCCAGGAACCCCCTGGGACAGCCAGCTCACCCCCACGGCCGCCTCCACCTCCAGGAGCTATCAAAACCCTCCTCAGGTTCTTTGATGCCTCAAATGGGCCGCCCAAACCTCCCGAATACCCCCCAAAGCACCCAAAGCAGCCCCCAGGACGCCCCCCAGACCCCCCACAACCCAAAAACCCCCTCCACGACAACTCAGGACCCCCAGGATCCCCCCCAAATCCGCGCCCCCCTCACCCTGAGGTCCCGTTTGAGCCGCTCCACGTTGCGGACAGGCACCAGCTCATCAAGCCCCAAGCACCAACACCTGCGGGACTGGGATGGACTGAGAGCACTGGGAGGGTGACCAGAGAAACCTGGGATGGACAAAGAGTGGACTGGGATGAACTGGGATGAACGGGCAGGCGTGTGGGGGGTCCATGGTGGCCACTCGATGCCTTACTGGTCTATACTGGGATGGGTCGGATGGCCCCAGGGGAGGGGGTGAGGCCACAATGGTCCAGACTGGGAGGGGAGTCACCATGGCGCCGGAGGCGGAGTCGAGGATACGAGCCAGGCAAGGACACCTAGGGACAGCCAGGGCAACCCAGGGACACCAGGGCCCCCCAGAGACACCTAGGGGGAGAGCCAGGGAACTCCAGGGACACCCTGTGCACCCCCAGGGACACCTAGGGGACAGCCAGGGCCCATCCCGGGACACCTAGGGGACAGCCAGGGAACCCCAGGGACACCCTGTGCACGCCCAGAGACACCCAGGGCACACCCAGGGACACCTAGGGGGACAGCCAGGGCACCCTAGGACAGACAGGGCACCCCCAGGGACACCGAGGGCACAGCCAGGGCACCCCCAGGGACACCGAGAGGACAGGCAGGGCACCCCCAGGGACACCTTGGGGGACAGCCAGGGCACCCCAGGGACAGCCAGGGCACCCCCAAGGACACCTAGGGGACCTCCAGGGCACCCCCCAGGGACACCCAGGGCACCACCAGGGCCACCTAGGGGACAGCCAGGGCACCCCAGGGACAGCGAGGGCACCCCCAGGGACACCCAGGGCACCCCCAGGGACACCTAGGGGACAGCCAGGGCACCCCCAGGGACACCCAGGGCACCCCCAGGGACACCTAGGGGACAGCCAGGGCACCCCCAGGGACACCTAGGGGAGAGGCAGGGCACCCCCAGGGACACCTAGGGGACAGCCAGGGCACCCCCAGGGACACCTAGGGGACAGCCAGGGCACTTCCAGGGACACCAAGGGGACAGCCAGGGCACTCCAGGGACAGCCAGGGCACCCCCCAGGGACACCTAGGGGACAGCCAGGGCACTCCAGAGACAGCCAGGGCACCCCCAGGGACACCTAGGGGACAGCCAGGGCACCCGAGGGACAGCCAGAGCACCCCCAGGGACACCAAGGGCACAGCCAGGGCACCCTAGGGACACCCAGCGCACCCCCAGGGGACACCTAGGGGACAGCCAGGGCATCCCCAGGGACACCCCAGGGCACCCGCAGGGACACCTAGAGGACAGCCAGGGCATCCCCAGGGACACCTAGGGGACAGGCAGGGCACCCCCAGGGACACCTAGGGGACAGCCAGGGCCCCCCCAGGGACAACTAGGGGACAGCCAGGGCACCCCAGGGACACCAAGGGCACCCCCAGGGACACTTCGGGGACAGCCAGGGCACCCCCCAGGGGCACCTAGGGGGACAGCCAGGGCACCCCAGGCACACCCAGGGCACCCCCCAGGGGCACCTAGGGGACAGCCAGGGCACCCTAGGGACAGCCAGGGCACCCCCAGGGACACGGAGGGCACAGCCTTGCCACCCTAGGGACAGCCAGGGCACCCCCAAGGACACCTAGGGGACACGCAGGGAATCCCCAGGGACACCTAGGGGACAGCCAGGGGCATCCCCAGGGACACCCAGGGCACCCCCAGGGACACCAAGGGGACAGCAAGGGCACCCCCAGGGACACCTAAGGGACACCCTGGGTACCCCCAGGGACACCAAGGGGACGCCCAGGGACACCTAGGGGATAGCCAGGGCACCCCAGGGACAGCGAGGGCACCCCCAGGGACACCTAGGGGACAGCTAGGGCAGCCCAGGGACACTCAGGGGCACCCCCAGGGAAACCTAGGGGGACAGCCAGGGAACCCCAGGGACAAGTACGGGACAGGCAGGGCACCCCAGGGACACCTAGGGGACAGCCAGGGCCCCCCCAGGGACACCTAGGGGACAGGCAGGGCACCTCCAGGGACACCGAGGGGACAGCCAGGGCACCCCCAGGGACACCTAGGGGACAGCCAGGGAACCCCAGAAACACCCTAGCCACCCCCAGGGACACCTAGGGACAGCCGGGGAACCCGAGGGACAGCCAGGGAACCCCCAGGGACAACTAGAGGACAGGAAGGGCACCCCCAGGGACACCTAGGGGACAGCCAGGGCCCCCCCAGGGACACCAAGGGGACAGCCAGGGCACACCAGGGACAGCCAGGGCCCCCCCAGGGACACCTAGGGGATAGCCAGCGCCCCCCCAGGGACACCCAGGGCACCCCCAGGGACATCTAGGGGACAGGCAGGGCACCCCCAGGGGACACCGAGGGGAAAGCCAGGGCACCCCCAGGGACGCCTAGGGGAAGGCAGGACACCCTCAGTGACACCTAGGGGACAGCCAGGGCACCCCCAGGGACATTTAGGGGGACAGCCAGGGCACTCCAGGGACACCCAGGGCACCCCCAGGGACACCTAGGGGACAGCCAGGGAACCCCCAGGGACACCTAGGGGACAGGCAGGGCACCCCCAGGGACACTGACGGGACAGCCAGGGCACCCCCAGAGACCCCTAGGGGACAGCCAGGGCACCCCAGGGACACCCAGGGCACCCCCAGGGACACCAAGGGGACAGGCAGGACACCCCCAGGGACACCCAGGGCACTCAGAACGACACCTAGGGGACAGGAAGGGCACACCCAGGGACACCTAGGGGACAGCCAGGGCACTCTAAAGATAGCCAGGTCACCCCCAGGGAGACCTAGGGGACAGGCAGGGCACCCGCAGGGACACCCAGGGCACCCCAAGGGACACCTAGGTGACAGCCAGGGCACCCCCAGGGACCCTAGGGCACAGCCAGGGCACGCCAGGGACAGCCAGGGCACCTCCAGGGACACTAAGGGGACATCCAGAGCACCCCAGGGACAGCCAGGGCACCCCCAGGAACACCGAAGGAACACCCTGGGCACCCCCAGTGACACCAAGGGGACCCCCAGGGACACCTAGGGGACAGGCAGGGCATTCCCAGGGACACTGACGGGACAGCCAGGGCACGCCCAGAGACCCCTAGGGGACAGCCAGGGCACTCCCAGGGACACTCTGGGCACCCACAGGGACACCTAGGGGACCTCCAGGGCACCCCCCAGGGACACCCAGGGCACCCCCAGGGCCACCTAGGGGACAGCCAGGGCACCCCAGGGACAGCCAGGGCCCCCCCAGGGACACCAAGGGGACAGCCAGGGCACCCCAGGCACACCCAGGGCTCCCCCAGGGACACCTAGGGGACAGCCAGGGCACCCCAGGCACACCCAGGGCTCCCCCAGGGACACCTAGGGGGACAGCCAGGCCACCCCCAGGGACACCGAGGTCACCCCCAGAGACACCGAAGGCACAGCCAGGGCACCCCTAGGGACAGCCAGGGCACCGCCAGGGACACCTAGGGGACAGCCAGGGCACCCCCAGGGACACCTAGGGGACAGCCAGGGCACTCCAGAGACAGCCAGGGCACCCCCAGGGACACCTAGGGGACAGCCAGGGCACCCGAAGGACAGCCAGAGCACCCCCAGGGACACCAAGGGCACAGCCAGGGCACCCTAGGGACAGCCAGGGCAACGCCAGGGACACCTAGGGGGACAGCCAGGGCATCCCCAGGGACACCCAGGGCACCCCCAGGGACACCTAGAGGACAGCCAGGGCACCCCCAGGGACACCTAGGGGACAGGCAGGGCACCCCCAGAGACACCTAGGGGACAGCCAGGGCCCCCCCAGGGACAACTAGGGGACAGCCAGGGCACTCCAGGGACACCAAGGGCACCCCCAGGGACACCTAGGGGACAGCCAGGGCACCCAAAAGACAGCCAGGGCACCCCCAGGGACATTTAGGGGACAGCCAGGGCACTCCAGGGACACCCAGGGCACCCCCAGGGACACCTAGGGGACAGGCCGAGCACCCCCAGGGACACCTAGGGGACAGGCAGGGCACCCCCAGGGACACTGACGGGACAGCCAGGGCACCCCCAGAGACCCCTAGGGGACAGCCAGGGCACTCCCAGGGACACTCTGGGCACCCACAGGGACGCCTTGAAGACAGCCAGGGCACCTCAGGGACATCCAGGGCACCACCAGGGACACCTAGGGGACAGCCAGGGCACCCTAGGGACCGCCAGGGCACCCCCAGGGACACCCAGGGCACCCCCAGGGACACGAAGGGGACAGCCAGGGCACCCCCAGGGACACCTAGGGGACAGCCAGGGCACCCCAGGGACACGCAGGGCACCCCCAGGGACACCTAGAGGACAGCCAGGGCACCCCCAGTGACGCCTAGGGGACAGCGAGGGCACCCCCAGGGACACCTAGGGGACACCCAGGGCACCCCGAGGGACACCAGGGCACCCCCAGGGACACCTAGGGGACAGCCAGGGCACCCGAGGGACAGCCAGAGCACCCGCAGGGACACCAAGGGCACAGCCAGGGCACCCTAGGGACACCCAGCGCACCCCCAGGGACACCTAGAGGACAGCCAGGGCATCCCCAGGGACACCTAGGGGACAGGCAGGGCACCCCCAGGGACACCTAGGGGACAGCCAGGGCCCCCCCAGGGACAACTAGGGGACAGCCAGGGCACTCCAGGGACAGCCAGGACACCCCCAGGGACACCGAGGGCACAGCCAGGGCACCCCCAGGGACACCGAGAGGACAGGCAGGGCACCCCCAGGGACAGCCAGGGCAGCCCAGGGACACCTAGGGGACAGGCAGGGCACCCCAGGGCAGCCCAGGGACACCCAGGGTACCCCAGGGACACGTAGGGGACCTCCCGGGCACCCCAGGGACACCCAGGGCCCCCCCAGGGACACCTAGGGGACAGCCAGGGCCCCCCCAGGGACACCTAGGGGACAGCCAGGTCTACCCAGGGACACCCAGGGCACCCCCAGGGACACCGAAAGGACAGCCAGGGCACCCTAGGGACAGCCATGGCACCCTAGGGACAGCCAGGGCACCCCCAGAGACACCGAGGGCACAGCCAGGGCACCCCAGGGACAGCCAGGGCACACCTAGGGACACCTAAGGGACAGGCAGGGCACCCCCAGGGACACTGACGGGACAGCCAGGGCAGCCCCAGAGACCCCTAGGGGACAGCCAGGGACCTCCTAGGGACACTCTGGGCACCCCAAGGGACACCTTGGGGTCAGCCAGGGCACCCCAGGGACACCCAGGGCACCCCCAGGGACACGGAGAGGACTGCCAGAGCACCCCCAGGGACACCTAGGGCAAGGCAGGACACCCCCAGGGACACCTAGGGGACAGGCAGGGCACCTCCAGGGACAGCCAGGGTACCCCCAGGGACACCTAGGGACAGTCAGGGCACCCCAGGGACACCTAGGGGACAGCCAGGGCACCCTAGGGACAGCCAGGGCACCCCGAGGGACACCTAAGTGACAGCCAGGGCACCCCAGGGACATCGAGGGACAGCCAGGAACCCCCTGGGACAGCCAGCTCACCCCCACGGCCGCCTCCACCTCCAGGAGCTATCAAAACCCTCCTCAGGTTCTTTGATGCCTCAAATGGGCCGCCCAAACCTCCCGAATACCCCCCAAAGCACCCAAAGCAGCCCCCAGGACGCCCCCCAGACCCCCCACAACCCAAAAAACCCCCTCCACGACAACTCAGGACCCCCAGGATCCCCCCAAATCCGCGCCCCCCTCACCCTGAGGTCCCGTTTGAGCCGCTCCACTTTGCGGACAGGCACCAGCTCATCAAGCCCCAAGCACCAACACCTGCGGGACTGGGATGGACTGAGAGCACTGGGAGGGTGACCAGAGAAACCTGGGATGGACAAAGAGTGGACTGGGATGAACTGGGATGAACGGGCAGGCGTGTGGGGGTCCATGGTGGCCACTCGATGCCTTACTGGTCTATACTGGGATGGGTCGGATGGCCCCAGGGGAGGGGGTGAGGCCACAATGGTCCAGACTGGGAGGGGAGTCACCATGGCGCCGGAGGCGGAGTCGAGGATACGAGCCAGGCAAGGACACCTAGGGGACAGCCAGGGCAACCCAGGGACACCAGGGCCCCCCCAGAGACACCTAGGGGACAGCCAGGGAACCCCAGGGACACCCTGTGCACCCCCAGGGACACCTAGGGGACAGCCAGGGCCCATCCCGGGACACCTAGGGGACAGCCAGGGAACCCCAGGGACACCCTGTGCACGCCCAGGGACACCCAGGGCACACCCAGGGACACCTAGGGGACAGCCAGGGCACCCTAGGGACAGACAGGGCACCCCCAGGGACACCGAGGGCACAGCCAGGGCACCCCCAGGGACACCGAGAGGACAGGCAGGGCACCCCCAGGGACACCTTGGGGACAGCCAGGGCACCCCAGGGACAGCCAGGGCACCCCCAAGGACACCTAGGGGACCTCCAGGGCACCCCCAGGGACACCCAGGGCACCACCAGGGCCACCTAGGGGACAGCCAGGGCACCCCAGGGACAGCGAGGGCACCCCCAGGGACACCCAGGGCACCCCCAGGGACACCTAGGGGACAGCCAGGGCACCCCCAGGGACACCCAGGGCACCCCCAGGGACACCTAGGGGACAGCCAGGGCACCCCCAGGGGCACCTAGGGGACAGCCAGGGCACCCCAGGCACACCCAGGGCACCCCCAGGGACACCTAGGGGACAGCCAGGGCACCCTAGGGACAGCCAGGGCACCCCCAGGGACACCGAGGGCACAGCCTTGCCACCCTAGGGACAGCCAGGGCACCCCCAAGGACACCTAGGGGACACGCAGGGAACCCCCAGGGACACCTAGGGGACAGCCAGGGCATCCCCAGGGACACCCTGGGCACCCCCAGGGACACCAAGGGGACAGCAAGGGCACTCCAGGGACACCTAAGGGACACCCTGGGTACCCCCAGGGACACCAAGGGGACGCCCAGGGACACCTAGGGGATAGCCAGGGCACCCCAGGGACAGCGAGGGCACCCCCAGGGACACCTAGGGGACAGCTAGGGCAGCCCAGGGACACTCAGGGCACCCCCAGGGAAACATAGGGGACAGCCAGGGAACCCCAGGGACAAGTACGGGACAGCCAGGGAACCCCACTGACACCCTGTGCACCCCCAGGGACACCCAGGGCCCCCCCAGGGACACCTAGGGGACAGCCAGGGAACCCCAGAAACACCCTAGCCACCCCCAGGGACACCTAGGGGACAGCCGGGGAACCCGAGGGACAGCCAGGGAACCCCCAGGGACACCTAGAGGACAGGAAGGGCACCCCCAGGGACACCTAGGGGACAGCCAGGGCCCCCCCAGGGACACCAAGGGGACAGCCAGGGCACACCAGGGACAGCCAGGGCCCCCCCAGGGACACCTAGGGGATAGCCAGCGCCCCCCCAGGGACACCCAGGGCACCCCCAGGGACATCTAGGGGACAGGCAGGGCACCCCCAGGGACGCCTAGGGGAAGGCAGGACACCCTCAGTGACACCTAGGGGACAGCCAGGGCACCCCCAGGGACATTTAGGGGACAGCCAGGGCACTCCAGGGACACCCAGGGCACCCCCAGGGACACCTAGGGGACAGCCAGGGAACCCCCAGGGACACCTAGGGGACAGGCAGGGCACCCCCAGGGACACTGACGGGACAGCCAGGGCACCCCCAGAGACCCCTAGGGGACAGCCAGGGCACCCCAGGGACACCCAGGGCACCCCCAGGGACACCAAGGGGACAGGCAGGGCACCCCCAGGGACACCCAGGGCACTCCGAACGACACCTAGGGGACAGGAAGGGCACACCCAGGGACACCTAGGGGACAGCCAGGGCACTCTAAAGATAGCCAGGTCACCCCCAGGGAGACCTAGGGGACAGGCAGGGCAGCCCCAGGGACACCCAGGGCACCCCAAGGGACACCTAGGTGACAGCCAGGGCACCCACAGGGACCCCTAGAGCACAGCCAGGGCACGCCAGGGACAGCCAGGGCACCTCCAGGGACACTAAGGGGACATCCAGAGCACCCCAGGGACAGCCAGGGCACCCCCAGGAACACCGAAGGAACACCCTGGGCACCCCCAGTGACACCAAGGGGACCCCCAGGGACACCTAGGGGACAGGCAGGGCATTCCCAGGGACACTGACGGGACAGCCAGGGCACGCCATGAGACCCCTAGGGGACAGCCAGGGCACTCCCAGGGACACTCTGGGCACCCACAGGGACACCTAGGGGACCTCCAGGGCACCCCCAGGGACACCCAGGGCACCCCCAGGGCCACCTAGGGGACAGCCAGGGCACCCCAGGGACAGCCAGTGCCCCCCCAGGGACACCAAGGGGACAGCCAGGGCACCCCAGGCACACCCAGGGCTCCCCCAGGGACACCTAGGGGACAGCCAGGGCACCCCAGGCACACCCAGGGCTCCCCCAGGGACACCTAGGGGACAGCCAGGCCACCCCCAGGGACACCGAGGTCACCCCCAGGGACACCTAGGGCACCCCCAGAGACACCGAAGGCACAGCCAGGGCACCCTAGGGACAGCCAGGGCACCGCCAGGGACACCTAGGGGACAGCCAGGGCACCCCCAGGGACACCTAGGGGACAGCCAGGGCACTCCAGAGACAGCCAGGGCACCCCCAGGGACACCTAGGGGACAGCCAGGGCACCCGAAGGACAGCCAGAGCACCCCCAGGGACACCAAGGGCACAGCCAGGGCACCCTAGGGACAGCCAGGGCAACGCCAGGGACACCTAGGGGACAGCCAGGGCATCCCCAGGGACACCCAGGGCACCCCCAGGGACACCTAGAGGACAGCCAGGGCACCCCCAGGGACACCTAGGGGACAGGCAGGGCCCCCCCAGGGACAACTAGGGGACAGCCAGGGCACTCCAGGGACACCAAGGGCACCCCCAGGGACACCTAGGGGACAGCCAGGGCACCCAAAAGACAGCCAGGGCACCCCCAGGGACACCTAGGGGACAGGCAGGGCACCCCCAGGGACACCTAGGGGACAGCCAGGGCACCCCCAGGGACATTTAGGGGACAGCCAGGGCACTCCAGGGACACCCAGGGCACCCCCAGGGACACCTAGGGGACAGGCCGAGAACCCCCAGGGACACCTAGGGGACAGGCAGGGCACCCCCAGGGACACTGACGGGACAGCCAGGGCACCCCCAGAGACCCCTAGGGGACAGCCAGGGCACTCCCAGGGACACTCTGGGCACCCACAGGGACACCTTGAAGACAGCCAGGGCACCTCAGGGACATCCAGGGCACCCCCAGGGACACCTAGGGGACAGCCAGGGCACCCTAGGGACCGCCAGGGCACCCCCAGGGACACCCAGGGCACCCCCAGGGACACGAAGGGGACAGCCAGGGCACCCCCAGGGACACCTAGGGGACAGCCAGGGCACCCCAGGGACACGCAGGGCAACCACAGGGACACCTAGAGGACAGCCAGGGCACCCCCAGTGACGCCTAGGGGATAGCGAGGGCACCCCCAGGGACACCTAGGGGACACCCAGGGCACCCCGAGGGACACCAGGGCACCCCCAGGGACACCTAGGGGACAGCCAGGGCACCCGAGGGACAGCCAGAGCACCCGCAGGGACACCAAGGGCACAGCCAGGGCACCCTAGGGACACCCAGCGCACCCCCAGGGACACCTAGAGGACAGCCAGGGCATCCCCAGGGACACCTAGGGGACAGGCAGGGCACCCCCAGGGACACCTAGGGGACAGCCAGGGCCCCCCCAGGGACAACTAGGGGACAGCCAGGGCACTCCAGGGACAGCCAGGACACCCCCAGGGACACCGAGGGCACAGCCAGGGCACCCCCAGGGACACCGAGAGGACAGGCAGGGCACCCCCAGGGACAGCCAGGGCAGCCCAGGGACACCTAGGGGATAGGCAGGGCACCCCAGGGCAGCTCAGGGACACCCAGGGTACCCCAGGGACACGTAGGGGACCTCCCGGGCACCCCAGGGACACCCAGGGCCCCCCCAGGGACACCTAGGGGACAGCCAGGGCCCCCCCAGGGACACCTAGGGGACAGCCAGGTCTACCCAGGGACACCCAGGGCACCCCCAGGGACACCGAAAGGACAGCCAGGGCACCCTAGGGACAGCCAGGGCACCCCCAGAGACACCGAGGGCACAGCCAGGGCACCCCAGGGACAGCCAGGGCACACCTAGGGACACCTAAGGGACAGGCAGGGCACCCCCAGGGACACTGACGGGACAGCCAGGGCAGCCCCAGAGACCCCTAGGGGACAGCCAGGGACCTCCTAGGGACACTCTGGGCACCCCAAGGGACACTTTGGGGTCAGCCAGGGCACCCCAGGGACACCCAGGGCACCCCCAGGGACACGGAGAGGACAGCCAGGGCACCCCCAGGGACACCTAGGGCAAGGCAGGACACCCCCAGGGACACCTAGGGGACAGGCAGGGCACCTCCAGGGACAGCCAGGGTACCCCCAGGGACACCTAGGGACAGTCAGGGCACCCCAGGGACACCTAGGGGACAGCCAGGGCACCCTAGGGACAGCCAGGGCACCCCGAGGGACACCTAAGTGACAGCCAGGGCACCCCAGGGACATCGAGGGACAGCCAGGAACCCCCTGGGACAGCCAGCTCACCCCCACGGCCGCCTCCACCTCCAGGAGCTATCAAAACCCTCCTCAGGTTCTTTGATGCCTCAAATGGGCCGCCCAAACCTCCCGAATACCCCCCAAAGCACCCAAAGCAGCCCCCAGGACGCCCCCCAGACCCCCCACAACCCAAAAACCCCCTCCACGACAACTCAGGACCCCCAGGATCCCCCCAAATCCGCGCCCCCCTCACCCTGAGGTCCCGTTTGAGCCGCTCCACGTTGCGGACAGGCACCAGCTCATCAAGCCCCAAGCACCAACACCTGCGGGACTGGGATGGACTGAGAGCACTGGGAGGGTGACCAGAGAAACCTGGGATGGACAAAGAGTGGACTGGGATGAACTGGGATGAACGGGCAGGCGTGTGGGGGTCCATGGTGGCCACTCGATGCCTTACTGGTCTATACTGGGATGGGTCGGATGGCCCCAGGGGAGGGGGTGAGGCCACAATGGTCCAGACTGGGAGGGGAGTCACCATGGCGCCGGAGGCGGAGTCGAGGATACGAGCCAGGCAAGGACACCTAGGGGACAGCCAGGGCAACCCAGGGACACCAGGGCCCCCCCAGAGACACCTAGGGGAGAGCCAGGGAACCCCAGGGACACCCTGTGCACCCCCAGGGACACCTAGGGGACAGCCAGGGCCCATCCCGGGACACCTAGGGGACAGCCAGGGAACCCCAGGGACACCCTGTGCACGCCCAGAGACACCCAGGGCACACCCAGGGACACCTAGGGGACAGCCAGGGCACCCTAGGGACAGACAGGGCACCCCCAGGGACACCGAGGGCACAGCCAGGGCACCCCCAGGGACACCGAGAGGACAGGCAGGGCACCCCCAGGGACACCTTGGGGACAGCCAGGGCACCCCAGGGACAGCCAGGGCACCCCCAAGGACACCTAGGGGACCTCCAGGGCACCCCCAGGGACACCCAGGGCACCACCAGGGCCACCTAGGGGACAGCCAGGGCACCCCAGGGACAGCGAGGGCACCCCCAGGGACACCCAGGGCACCCCCAGGGACACCTAGGGGACAGCCAGGGCACCCCCAGGGACACCCAGGGCACCCCCAGGGACACCTAGGGGACAGCCAGGGCACCCCCAGGGACACCTAGGGGAGAGGCAGGGCACCCCCAGGGACACCTAGGGGACAGCCAGGGCACCCCCAGGGACACCTAGGGGACAGCCAGGGCACTTCCAGGGACACCAAGGGGACAGCCAGGGCACTCCAGGGACAGCCAGGGCACCCCCAGGGACACCTAGGGGACAGCCAGGGCACTCCAGAGACAGCCAGGGCACCCCCAGGGACACCTAGGGGACAGCCAGGGCACCCGAGGGACAGCCAGAGCACCCCCAGGGACACCAAGGGCACAGCCAGGGCACCCTAGGGACACCCAGCGCACCCCCAGGGACACCTAGGGGACAGCCAGGGCATCCCCAGGGACACCCAGGGCACCCGCAGGGACACCTAGAGGACAGCCAGGGCATCCCCAGGGACACCTAGGGGACAGGCAGGGCACCCCCAGGGACACCTAGGGGACAGCCAGGGCCCCCCCAGGGACAACTAGGGGACAGCCAGGGCACCCCAGGGACACCAAGGGCACCCCCAGGGACACTTCGGGGACAGCCAGGGCACCCCCAGGGGCACCTAGGGGACAGCCAGGGCACCCCAGGCACACCCAGGGCACCCCCAGGGGCACCTAGGGGACAGCCAGGGCACCCTAGGGACAGCCAGGGCACCCCCAGGGACACGGAGGGCACAGCCTTGCCACCCTAGGGACAGCCAGGGCACCCCCAAGGACACCTAGGGGACACGCAGGGAATCCCCAGGGACACCTAGGGGACAGCCAGGGCATCCCCAGGGACACCCAGGGCACCCCCAGGGACACCAAGGGGACAGCAAGGGCACCCCCAGGGACACCTAAGGGACACCCTGGGTACCCCCAGGGACACCAAGGGGACGCCCAGGGACACCTAGGGGATAGCCAGGGCACCCCAGGGACAGCGAGGGCACCCCCAGGGACACCTAGGGGACAGCTAGGGCAGCCCAGGGACACTCAGGGCACCCCCAGGGAAACCTAGGGGACAGCCAGGGAACCCCAGGGACAAGTACGGGACAGGCAGGGCACCCCAGGGACACCTAGGGGACAGCCAGGGCCCCCCCAGGGACACCTAGGGGACAGGCAGGGCACCTCCAGGGACACCGAGGGGACAGCCAGGGCACCCCCAGGGACACCTAGGGGATAGCCAGGGAACCCCAGAAACACCCTAGCCACCCCCAGGGACACCTAGGGGACAGCCGGGGAACCCGAGGGACAGCCAGGGAACCCCCAGGGACAACTAGAGGACAGGAAGGGCACCCCCAGGGACACCTAGGGGACAGCCAGGGCCCCCCCAGGGACACCAAGGGGACAGCCAGGGCACACCAGGGACAGCCAGGGCCCCCCCAGGGACACCTAGGGGATAGCCAGCGCCCCCCCAGGGACACCCAGGGCACCCCCAGGGACATCTAGGGGACAGGCAGGGCACCCCCAGGGACACCGAGGGGAAAGCCAGGGCACCCCCAGGGACGCCTAGGGGAAGGCAGGACACCCTCAGTGACACCTAGGGGACAGCCAGGGCACCCCCAGGGACATTTAGGGGACAGCCAGGGCACTCCAGGGACACCCAGGGCACCCCCAGGGACACCTAGGGGACAGCCAGGGAACCCCCAGGGACACCTAGGGGACAGGCAGGGCACCCCCAGGGACACTGACGGGACAGCCAGGGCACCCCCAGAGACCCCTAGGGGACAGCCAGGGCACCCCAGGGACACCCAGGGCACCCCCAGGGACACCAAGGGGACAGGCAGGACACCCCCAGGGACACCCAGGGCACTCAGAACGACACCTAGGGGACAGGAAGGGCACACCCAGGGACACCTAGGGGACAGCCAGGGCACTCTAAAGATAGCCAGGTCACCCCCAGGGAGACCTAGGGGACAGGCAGGGCACCCGCAGGGACACCCAGGGCACCCCAAGGGACACCTAGGTGACAGCCAGGGCACCCCCAGGGACCCCTAGGGCACAGCCAGGGCACGCCAGGGACAGCCAGGGCACCTCCAGGGACACTAAGGGGACATCCAGAGCACCCCAGGGACAGCCAGGGCACCCCCAGGAACACCGAAGGAACACCCTGGGCACCCCCAGTGACACCAAGGGGACCCCCAGGGACACCTAGGGGACAGGCAGGGCATTCCCAGGGACACTGACGGGACAGCCAGGGCACGCCCAGAGACCCCTAGGGGACAGCCAGGGCACTCCCAGGGACACTCTGGGCACCCACAGGGACACCTAGGGGACCTCCAGGGCACCCCCAGGGACACCCAGGGCACCCCCAGGGCCACCTAGGGGACAGCCAGGGCACCCCAGGGACAGCCAGGGCCCCCCCAGGGACACCAAGGGGACAGCCAGGGCACCCCAGGCACACCCAGGGCTCCCCCAGGGACACCTAGGGGACAGCCAGGGCACCCCAGGCACACCCAGGGCTCCCCCAGGGACACCTAGGGGACAGCCAGGCCACCCCCAGGGACACCGAGGTCACCCCCAGAGACACCGAAGGCACAGCCAGGGCACCCTAGGGACAGCCAGGGCACCGCCAGGGACACCTAGGGGACAGCCAGGGCACCCCCAGGGACACCTAGGGGACAGCCAGGGCACTCCAGAGACAGCCAGGGCACCCCCAGGGACACCTAGGGGACAGCCAGGGCACCCGAAGGACAGCCAGAGCACCCCCAGGGACACCAAGGGCACAGCCAGGGCACCCTAGGGACAGCCAGGGCAACGCCAGGGACACCTAGGGGACAGCCAGGGCATCCCCAGGGACACCCAGGGCACCCCCAGGGACACCTAGAGGACAGCCAGGGCACCCCCAGGGACACCTAGGGGACAGGCAGGGCACCCCCAGAGACACCTAGGGGACAGCCAGGGCCCCCCCAGGGACAACTAGGGGACAGCCAGGGCACTCCAGGGACACCAAGGGCACCCCCAGGGACACCTAGGGGACAGCCAGGGCACCCAAAAGACAGCCAGGGCACCCCCAGGGACATTTAGGGGACAGCCAGGGCACTCCAGGGACACCCAGGGCACCCCCAGGGACACCTAGGGGACAGGCCGAGCACCCCCAGGGACACCTAGGGGACAGGCAGGGCACCCCCAGGGACACTGACGGGACAGCCAGGGCACCCCCAGAGACCCCTAGGGGACAGCCAGGGCACTCCCAGGGACACTCTGGGCACCCACAGGGACGCCTTGAAGACAGCCAGGGCACCTCAGGGACATCCAGGGCACCACCAGGGACACCTAGGGGACAGCCAGGGCACCCTAGGGACCGCCAGGGCACCCCCAGGGACACCCAGGGCACCCCCAGGGACACGAAGGGGACAGCCAGGGCACCCCCAGGGACACCTAGGGGACAGCCAGGGCACCCCAGGGACACGCAGGGCACCCCCAGGGACACCTAGAGGACAGCCAGGGCACCCCCAGTGACGCCTAGGGGACAGCGAGGGCACCCCCAGGGACACCTAGGGGACACCCAGGGCACCCCGAGGGACACCAGGGCACCCCCAGGGACACCTAGGGGACAGCCAGGGCACCCGAGGGACAGCCAGAGCACCCGCAGGGACACCAAGGGCACAGCCAGGGCACCCTAGGGACACCCAGCGCACCCCCAGGGACACCTAGAGGACAGCCAGGGCATCCCCAGGGACACCTAGGGGACAGGCAGGGCACCCCCAGGGACACCTAGGGGACAGCCAGGGCCCCCCCAGGGACAACTAGGGGACAGCCAGGGCACTCCAGGGACAGCCAGGACACCCCCAGGGACACCGAGGGCACAGCCAGGGCACCCCCAGGGACACCGAGAGGACAGGCAGGGCACCCCCAGGGACAGCCAGGGCAGCCCAGGGACACCTAGGGGACAGGCAGGGCACCCCAGGGCAGCCCAGGGACACCCAGGGTACCCCAGGGACACGTAGGGGACCTCCCGGGCACCCCAGGGACACCCAGGGCCCCCCCAGGGACACCTAGGGGACAGCCAGGGCCCCCCCAGGGACACCTAGGGGACAGCCAGGTCTACCCAGGGACACCCAGGGCACCCCCAGGGACACCGAAAGGACAGCCAGGGCACCCTAGGGACAGCCATGGCACCCTAGGGACAGCCAGGGCACCCCCAGAGACACCGAGGGCACAGCCAGGGCACCCCAGGGACAGCCAGGGCACACCTAGGGACACCTAAGGGACAGGCAGGGCACCCCCAGGGACACTGACGGGACAGCCAGGGCAGCCCCAGAGACCCCTAGGGGACAGCCAGGGACCTCCTAGGGACACTCTGGGCACCCCAAGGGACACCTTGGGGTCAGCCAGGGCACCCCAGGGACACCCAGGGCACCCCCAGGGACACGGAGAGGACAGCCAGGGCACCCCCAGGGACACCTAGGGCAAGGCAGGACACCCCCAGGGACACCTAGGGGACAGGCAGGGCACCTCCAGGGACAGCCAGGGTACCCCCAGGGACACCTAGGGACAGTCAGGGCACCCCAGGGACACCTAGGGGACAGCCAGGGCACCCTAGGGACAGCCAGGGCACCCCGAGGGACACCTAAGTGACAGCCAGGGCACCCCAGGGACATCGAGGGACAGCCAGGAACCCCCTGGGACAGGCAGCTCACCCCCATGGCCGCCTCCACCTCCAGGAGCTATCAAAACCCTCCTCAGGTTCTTTGATGCCTCAAATGGGCCGCCCAAACCTCCCGAATACCCCCCAAAGCACCCAAAGCAGCCTCCAGGACGCCCCCCAGACCCCCCACAACCCAAAAACCCCCTCCACGACAACTCAGGACCCCCAGGATCCCCCCAAATCCGCGCCCCCCTCACCCTGAGGTCCCGTTTGAGCCGCTCCACGTTGCGGACAGGCACCAGCTCATCAAGCCCCAAGCACCAACACCTGCGGGACTGGGATGGACTGAGAGCACTGGGAGGGTGACCAGAGAAACCTGGGATGGACAAAGAGTGGACTGGGATGAACTGGGATGAACGGGCAGGCGTGTGGGGGTCCATGGTGGCCACTCGATGCCTTACTGGTCTATACTGGGATGGGTCGGATGGCCCCAGGGGAGGGGGTGAGGCCACAATGGTCCAGACTGGGAGGGGAGTCACCATGGCGCCGGAGGCGGAGTCGAGGATACGAGCCAGGCAAGGACACCTAGGGGACAGCCAGGGCAACCCAGGGACACCAGGGCCCCCCCAGAGACACCTAGGGGACAGCCAGGGAACCCCAGGGACACCCTGTGCACCCCCAGGGACACCTAGGGGACAGCCAGGGCCCATCCCGGGACACCTAGGGGACAGCCAGGGAACCCCAGGGACACCCTGTGCACGCCCAGGGACACCCAGGGCACACCCAGGGACACCTAGGGGACAGCCAGGGCACCCTAGGGACAGACAGGGCACCCCCAGGGACACCGAGGGCACAGCCAGGGCACCCCCAGGGACACCGAGAGGACAGGCAGGGCACCCCCAGGGACACCTTGGGGACAGCCAGGGCACCCCAGGGACAGCCAGGGCACCCCCAAGGACACCTAGGGGACCTCCAGGGCACCCCCAGGAACACCCAGGGCACCCCCAGGGCCACCTAGGGGACAGCCAGGGCACCCCAGGGACAGCGAGGGCACCCCCAGGGACACCCAGGGGAGAGGCAGGGCACCCCCAGGGACACCTAGGGGACAGCCAGGGCACCCCCAAGGACACCTAGGGGACACGCAGGGAACCCCCAGGGACACCTAGGGGACAGCCAGGGTATCCCCAGGGACACCCAGGGCACCCCCAGGGACACCAAGGGGACAGCAAGGGCACCCAGAGGGACACCTAAGGGACACCCTGGGCACCCCCAGGGACACCAAGGGGACGCCCAGGGACACCTAGGGGATAGCCAGGGCACCCCAGGGACAGCGAGGGCACCCCCAGGGACACCTAGGGGACAGCTAGGGCAGCCCAGGGACACTCAGGGCACCCCCAGGGAAACCTAGGGGACAGCCAGGGAACCCCAGAAACACCCTAGCCACCCCCAGGGACACCTAGGGGACAGCCGGGGAACCCGAGGGACAGCTAGGGAACCCCCAGGGACACCTAGAGGACAGGAAGGGCACCCCCAGGGACACCTAGGGGACAGCCAGGGCCCCCCCAGGGACACCAAGGGGACAGCCAGGGCACACCAGGGACAGCCAGGGCCCCCCCAGGGACACCTAGATAATAGCCACCGCCCCCCCAGGGACACCCAGGGCACCCCCAGGGACATCTAGGGGACAGGCAGGGCACCCCCAGGGACACCGAGGGGAAAGCCAGGGCACCCCCAGGGACGCCTAGGGGAAGGCAGGACACCCTCAGTGACACCTAGGAGACAGCCAGGGCACCCCCAGGGACATTTAGGGGACAGCCAGGGCACTCCAGGGACACCCAGGGCACCCCCAGGGACACCTAGGGGACAGGCAGGGAACCCCCAGGGACACCTAGGGGACAGGCAGGGCACCCCCAGGGACACTGACGGGACAGCCAGGGCACCCCCAGAGACCCCTAGGGGACAGCCACGGCACCCCAGGGACACCCAGGGCACCCCGAACGACACCTAGGGGACAGGAAGGGCACCCCCAGGGACACCTAGGGGACAGCCAGGGCACTCCAAAGATAGCCAGGTCACCCCAGGGACACCTAGGGGACAGGCAGGGCACCCCCAGGGACACCCAGGGCACCCCAAGGGACACCTAGGTGACAGCCAGGGCACCCCCAGGGACCCCTAGGGCACAGCCAGGGCACGCCAGGGACAGCCAGGGCACCTCCAGGGACACCAAGGGGACATCCAGAGCACCCCAGGGACAGCCAGGGCACCCCCAGGGACACCGAAGGAACACCCTGGGCACCCCCAGTGACACCAAGGGGACCCCCAGGGACACATAGGGGACAGCCAGGGCACCCCAGGGACACGCAGGGCACCCCCAGGGACACCTAGAGGACAGCCAGGGCACCCCCAGTGACGCCTAGGGGACAGCGAGGGCACCCCCAGGGACACCTAGGGGACACCCAGGGCACCCCGAGGGACACCAGGGCACCCCCAGGGACACCTAGAGGACAGCCAGGGCACCCCCAGTGACGCCTAGGGGACAGCGAGGGCACCCCCAGGGACACCAAGGGGGACCCCCAGGGACACCTAGGGGACAGGCAGGGCAATCCCAGGGACACTGACGGGACAGCCAAGGCACCCTCAGAGACCCCTAGGGGACAGCCAGGGCACTCCCAGGGACACTCTGGGCACCCACAGGGACACCTAGGGGACAGCCAGGGCCCCCCCAGGGACACCCAGGGCTCCCCCAGGGACACCTAGGGGACAGCCAGGGCACCCCCAGGGACACAGAGGCCACCACCAGGGTCACCTTGGGCACCCCCAGAGACACCGAAGGCACAGTCAGGGCACCCTAGGGACAGCCAGGGCACCCCCAGGGACACCTAGGAGACAGCCAGGGCACCCCCAGGGACACCTAGAAGACAGCCAGCGCAACCTCAGGGACACCTAGGGGACAGCCAGGGCACCCCCAGGGACACCTAGGGGACAGCCAGGGCACTCCAGAGACAGCCAGGGCACCCCCAGGGACACCGAGGGGACAGACAGGGCACCCGAGGGACAGCCAGAGCACCCCCAGGGACACCAAGGGCACAGCCAGGGCACCCTAGGGACAGCCAGGGAAACGCCAGGGACACCTAGGGGACAGGCAGGGCACCCCCAGGGACACCGAGGGGAAAGCCAGGGCACCCACAGGGACATTTAGGGGACAGCCAGGGCACTCCAGGGACACCCAGGGCACCCCCAGGGACACCTAGGGGACAGGCCGAGCACCCCCAGGGACACCTAGGGGACAGGCAGGGCACCCCCAGGGACACTGACGGGACAGCCAGGGCACCCCCAGAGACCCCTAGGGGACAGCCAGGGCACTCCCAGGGACACTCTGGGCACCCACAGGGACACCTTGAAGACAGCCAGGGCACCTCAGGGACATCCAGGGCACCCCTAGGGACACCTAGGAAACAGCCAGGGCACCCTAGGGACCGCCAGGGCATCCCCAGGGACACCCAGGGCACCCCCAGGGACAAGAAGGGGACAGCCAGGGCACCCCCAGAGACCCCTAGGGGACAGCCAGGGCACCTCAGGGACACGCAGGGCACCCCCAGGGACACCTAGAGGACAGCCAGGGCACCCTCCGTGACACCTAGGGGACAGCCAGGGCACCCCCAGGGACACCCAGGGCACCCCCAGGGACACCTAGGGAACAGCGACGGCATCCCCAGGGACACCCAGGGCACCCCCAGGGACACCTAGAGGACAGCCAGGGCACCCCCAGTGACACCTAGGGGACAGCCAGGGCACCCCCAGGGACACCTAGGGGACAGCCAGGGCACTCCAGAGACAGCCAGGGCACCCCCAGGGACACCTAGGGACAGCCAGCGCACTCCAGAGACAGCCAGAGCACCCCCAGGGACACCAAGGGCACAGCCAGGGCACCCTAGGGACACCCAGCGCACCCCCAGGGACACCTAGGGGACAGCCAGGGCATCCCCAGGGACACCCAGGGCACCCCCAGGGACACCTAATGCACCCCCAGGGACACCTAGGGGACAGCCAGGGCCCCCCCAGGGACACCCAGGGCACCCCCAGGGAAACCTAGGGGACAGCCAGGGCCCCCCCAGGGACACCCAGGGCACCCCCAGGGAAACTTAGGGGACAGCCAGGGCCCCCCCAAGGACACCCAGGGCACCCCCAGGGAAACCTAGGGGACAGCCAGGGCCCCCCCAGGGACACCCAGGGCACCCCCAGGGACACCTAGAGGACAGCCAGGGCATCCCCAGGGACACCTAGGGGACAGGCAGGGCACCCCCAGGGACACCTAGGGGACAGCCAGGGCCCCCCCAGGGACAACTAGGGGACAGCCAGGGCACTCCAGGGAAACCCAGGGCACCCCCAGGGACACCTAGGGGACAGCCAGGGCACCCTAAAGACAGCCAGGGCACCCCCAGGGACACCTAGGGGACAGGCAGGGCACTCCCAGGGACACCCAAGGGAAAGCCAGGGCACCCCCAGGACACCTAGGGGAAGGCAGGACACCCCCAGGGACACGTAGGGGACAGCCAGGGCACCCCAGGGACATTTAGGGGACAGCCAGGGCACTCCAGGGACACCCAGGGCACCCCCAGGGACACCTAGGGGACAGGCCGGGCACCCCCAGGGACACCTAGGGGACAGGCAGGGCACCCCCAGGGACACTGACGGGACAGACAGGGCACCCCCAGAGACCCCTAGGGGACAGCCAGGGCACTCCCAGGGACACTCTGGGCACCCACAGGGACACCTTGAAAACAGCCAGGGCACCTCAGGGACACCCAGGGCACCCCCAGGGACACGAAGGGGACAGCCAGGGCACCCCAGGGACATCCAGGGTACCCCCAGGGACACCTAGGGGACAGGCAGGGCACCCCCAGGGACACCCAGGGCACCCCCAACGACACCTAGGGGACAGCCAGGGCACCCCCAGGGACACCTAGGGGACAGCCAGGGCACCCCAGGGACACGCAGGGCACCCCCAGGGACACCTAGGGGAAAGCCAGGGCACCCGAGGGACACCTAGGGGAAGGCAGGACACCCCCAGGGACACCTAGGGGACTGCCAGGGCCCCCCCAGGGACACCTAGGGGACAGCCAGGGCACTCCAGGGACAGCCAGGGCACCCCCAGGGACACCTAGGGCACCCCCAGGGACACCTAGGGGACAGCCAGGGCACCCTAAAGACAGCCAGGGCACCTCCAGGGACACCTAGGGGACACCCAGGGCCCCCCCAGGGACACCTAGGGGACAGCCAGGGAACCCCAGGAACACCATGGGCACGCCAAGGGACACCTTGGGCACTCCCAGAGACACTGAGGGCCCAGCCAGGGCACCCTAGGGACAGCCAGGGCACCCCCAGGGACAGGCAGGGCACCCACAGGGACACCTAGGGGACAGGCAGGGCACCCCCAGGGACACTGACGGGACAGCCAGGGCACCCCAGGGACACCCAGGGCATCCCCAGGGACACCGAGGGGACAGCCCGGGCACCCTAGGGACAGCCATGGTACTCTCGGGACACCCAGGGCACCCCCAGAGACACCGAGGGCACAGCCAGGGCACCCTAGGGACAGCCAGGGCACCCCCAGGGACACCTAAGGGACAGGCAGGGCACCTCCAGGGACAGCCAGGGTACCCCCAGGGCACCCCAGGGACACCCAGGGCACCCCCAGGGACACCTAGGGACAGTCAGGGCACCCCAGGGACACCAGGGCCTCCCCAGGGACACCTAGGGGACAGCCAGGGAACCCCAGGGACACCCTGGGCACCCCCAGGGACACCTAATGCACCCCCAGGGACACCTAGGGGACAGCCAGGGCCCCCCCAGGGACACCCAGGGCACCCCCAGGGAAACCAAGGGGACAGCCAGGGCCCCCCCAGGGACACCCAGGGCACCCCCAGGGAAACCTAGGGGACAGCCAGGGCCCCCCCAAGGACACCCAGGGCACCCCCAGGGAAACCTAGGGGACAGCCAGGGCCCCCCCAGGGACACCCAGGGCACCCCCAGGGACACCTAGGGGACAGCCAGGGCCCCCCCAGGGACACCTAGGGGACAGCCAGGGAACCCCAGGGACACCCTGTGCACGCCCAGGGACACCCAGGGCACACCCAGGGACACCTAGGGGACAGCCAGGGCACCCCCAGGGACACCTAGGGGACAGGCAGGGCACCCGCAGGGACACCTAGGGGACAGCCAGAGCACCCCAAGGACAGCCTGGTCACCCCCAGGGACACCTAGGGGACAGCCAGGGCACACCAGGGACACCAAGGGGACACCCAGGGCACCCCCAGGGACACCTACGGGACAGCAAGGGCACCCCCAGGGACACCCTGGGCACCCCCAGGGACACGTAGGGGACAGCCAGGACACCCCAGGGACACCCTGGGCACCCCCAGGGACACCTAGGAGACAGCCAGGGCACCCCCAGGGACACCTAGGGGACAGGCAGGGCACCCCAAGGGACACCCAGGGCACCCCCAACGACACCTAGGGGACAGGCAGGGCACCCCCAGGGACACTGACGGGACAGCCAGGGCACCCCCAGGGACACCTAGGGGACAGCCAGGGCACCCCAGGTACACGCAGGGCACCCCCAGGGACACCTAGGGGAAAGCCAGGGCACCCGAGGGACACCAAGGGGAAGGCAGGACACCCCCAGGGACACCTAGGGGACAGCCAGGGCCCCCCCAGGGACACCTAGGGGACAGCCAGGGCACTCCAGGGACAGCCAGGGCACCCCCAGGGACACCTAGGGCACCCCCAGGGACACCTAGGGGACAGCCAGGGCACCCTAAAGACAGCCAGGGCACCTCCAGGGACACCTAGGGGACACTCAGGGCCCCCCCAGGGACACCTAGGGGACAGCCAGGGAACCCCAGGAACACCATGGGCACGCCAAGGGACACCTTAGGCACTCCCAGAGACACTGAGGGCCCAGCCAGGGCACCCTAGGGACAGCCAGGGCAGCCCCAGGGACACGTAGGGGACAGCCAGGGCACCATAGGGACAGGCAGGGCACCCACAGGGACACCTAGGGGACAGGCAGGGCACCCCCAGCGACACTGACGGGACAGCCAGGGCACCCCAGGGACACCCAGGGCATCCCCAGGGACACCGAGGGGACAGCCAGGGCACCGTAGGGACAGCCATGGTACCCTAGGGACACCCAGGGCACCCCCAGAGACACCGAGGGCACAGCCAGGGCACCCTAGGGACAGCCAGGGCACCCCCAGGGACACCTAAGGGACAGGCAGGGCACCTCCAGGGACAGCCAGGGTACCCCCAGGGCACCCCAGGGACACCTAGGGCACCCCCAGGGACACCTAGGGACAGTCAGGGCACCCCAGGGACACCAGGGCCCCACCAGGGACACCTAGGGGACAGCCAGGGAACCCCAGGGACACCCTGGGCACCCCCAGGGACACCTAATGCACCCCCAGGGACACCTAGGGGACAGCCAGGGCACCCCAGGGACACCTAGATGACAGGGAAGGCAACCCCAGGGACACCTTGGGGACAGCCAGGGCACCCCCTGGGCACCCCAAGGACACTCAGGGCACCCCCAGGGACACCGAGGGGACAGCCAGGGCACTCCAGGGACAGCCAGGGCACCCCCAGGGCACCCTAGGGACAGCCAGGGCACCCCCAGGGACACCTAGGGGACAGCCAGGGGACCCCCAAGGGACACCAAGGGGACAGCCAGGGCACTCCAGGGTCAGCCAGGGCACCCCCAGGGCACCCCAGGGACACCCAGGGCAGCTCCAGGGACACGTAGGGGACAGCCAGGACACCCCCAGGGACACCTAGGGGACAGCCAGGGCACTCCAGAGACAGCCAGGGCACCCCCAGGGACACCTAGGGGACAGCCAGCGCACTCCAGAGACAGCCAGAGCACCCCCAGGGACACCAAGGGCACAGCCAGGGCACCCTAGGGACACCCAGCGCACCCCCAGGGACACCTAGGGGACAGCCAGGGCATCCCCAGGGACACCCAGGGCACCCCCAGGGACACCTAATGCACCCCCAGGGACACCTAGGGGACAGCCAGGGCCCCCCCAGGGACACCCAGGGCACGCCCAGGGAAACCTAGGGGACAGCCAGGGCCCCCCCAGGGACACCCAGGGCACCCCCAGGGAAACTTAGGGGACAGCCAGGGCCCCCCCAAGGACACCCAGGGCACCCCCAGGGAAACCTAGGGGACAGCCAGGGCCCCCCCAGGGACACCCAGGGCACCCCCAGGGACACCTAGAGGACAGCCAGGGCATCCCCAGGGACACCTAGGGGACAGGCAGGGCACCCCCAGGGACACCTAGGGGACAGCCAGGGCCCCCCCAGGGACAACTAGGGGACAGCCAGGGCACTCCAGGGAAACCCAGGGCACCCCCAGGGACACCTAGGGGACAGCCAGGGCACCCTAAAGACAGCCAGGGCACCCCCAGGGACACCTAGGGGACAGGCAGGGCACTCCCAGGGACACCCAAGGGAAAGCCAGGGCACCCCCAGGACACCTAGGGGAAGGCAGGACACCCCCAGGGACACGTAGGGGACAGCCAGGGCACCCCAGGGACATTTAGGGGACAGCCAGGGCACTCCAGGGACACCCAGGGCACCCCCAGGGACACCTAGGGGACAGGCCGGGCACCCCCAGGGACACCTAGGGGACAGGCAGGGCACCCCCAGGGACACTGACGGGACAGACAGGGCACCCCCAGAGACCCCTAGGGGACAGCCAGGGCACTCCCAGGGACACTCTGGGCACCCACAGGGACACCTTGAAAAAAGCCAGGGCACCTCAGGGACACCCAGGGCACCCCCAGGGACACGAACGGGACAGCCAGGGCACCCCAGGGACACCCAGGGTACCCCCAGGGACACCTAGGGGACAGGCAGGGCACCCCCAGGGACACCCAGGGCACCCCCAACGACACCTAGGGGACAGCCAGGGCACCCCCAGGGACACCTAGGGGACAGCCAGGGCACCCCAGGGACACGCAGGGCACCCCCAGGGACACCTAGGGGAAAGCCAGGGCACCCGAGGGACACCTAGGGGAAGGCAGGACACCCCCAGGGACACCTAGGGGACTGCCAGGGCCCCCCCAGGGACACCTAGGGGACAGCCAGGGCACTCCAGGGACAGCCAGGGCACCCCCAGGGACACCTAGGGCACCCCCAGGGACACCTAGGGGACAGCCAGGGCACCCTAAAGACAGCCAGGGCACCTCCAGGGACACCTAGGGGACACCCAGGGCCCACCCAGGGACACCTAGGGGACAGCCAGGGAACCCCAGGAACACCATGGGCACGCCAAGGGACACCTTGGGCACTCCCAGAGACACTGAGGGCCCAGCCAGGGCACCCTAGGGACAGCCAGGGCACCCCCAGGGACAGGCAGGGCACCCACAGGGACACCTAGGGGACAGGCAGGGCACCCCCAGGGACACTGACGGGACAGCCAGGGCACCCCAGGGACACCCAGGGCATCCCCAGGGACACCGAGGGGACAGCCCGGGCACCCTAGGGACAGCCATGGTACTCTAGGGACACCCAGGGCACCCCCAGAGACACCGAGGGCACAGCCAGGGCACCCTAGGGACAGCCAGGGCACTCCCAGGGACACCTAAGGGACAGGCAGGGCACCTCCAGGGACAGCCAGGGTACCCCCAGGGCACCCCAGGGACACCCAGGGCACCCCCAGGGACACCTAGGGACAGTCAGGGCACCCCAGGGACACCAGGGCCTCCCCAGGGACACCTAGGGGACAGCCAGGGAACCCCAGGGACACCCTGGGCACCCCCAGGGACACCTAATGCACCCCCAGGGACACCTAGGGGACAGCCAGGGCCCCCCCAGGGACACCCAGGGCACCCCCAGGGAAACCAAGGGGACAGCCAGGGCCCCCCCAGGGACACCCAGGGCACCCCCAGGGAAACCTAGGGGACAGCCAGGGCCCCCCCAAGGACACCCAGGGCACCCCCAGGGAAACCTAGGGGACAGCCAGGGCCCCCCCAGGGACACCCAGGGCACCCCCAGGGACACCTAGGGGACAGCCAGGGCCCCCCCAGGGACACCTAGGGGACAGCCAGGGAACCCCAGGGACACCCTGTGCACGCCCAGGGACACCCAGGGCACACCCAGGGACACCTAGGGGACAGCCAGGGCACCCCAGGGACACCTAGGGGACAGGCAGGGCACCCGCAGGGACACCTAGGGGACAGCCAGAGCACCCCAAGGACAGCCTGGTCACCCCCAGGGACACCTAGGGGACAGCCAGGGCACACCAGGGACACCAAGGGGACACCCAGGGCACCCCCAGGGCCACCCTGGGCACCCCCAGGGACACGTAGGGGACAGCCAGGACACCCCAGGGACACCCTGGGCACCCCCAGGGACACCTAGGAGACAGCCAGGGCACCCCCAGGGACACCTAGGGGACAGGCAGGGCACCCCCAGGGACACCCAGGGCACCCCCAACGACACCTAGGGGACAGGCAGGGCACCCCCAGGGACACTGACGGGACAGCCAGGGCACCCCCAGGGACACCTAGGGGACAGCCAGGGCACCCCAGGGACTCGCAGGGCACCCCCAGGGACACCTAGGGGAAAGCCAGGGCACCCGAGGGACACCTAGGGGAAGGCAGGACACCCCCAGGGACACCTAGGGGACAGCCAGGGCCCCCCCAGGGACACCTAGGGGACAGCCAGGGCACTCCAGGGACAGCCAGGGCACCCCCAGGGACACCTAGGGCACCCCCAGGGACACCTAGGGGACAGCCAGGGCACCCTAAAGACAGCCAGGGCACCTCCAGGGACACCTAGGGGACACCCAGGGCACCCCCAGAGACACCGAGGGCACAGCCAGGGCACCCTAGGGACAGCCAGGGCACCCCCAGGGACACCTAAGGGACAGGCAGGGCACCTCCAGGGACAGCCAGGGTACCCCCAGGGCACCCCAGGGACACCCAGGGCACCCCCAGGGACACCTAGGGACAGTCAGGGCACCCCAGGGACACCAGGGCCCCACCAGGGACACCTAGGGGACAGCCAGGGAACCCCAGGGACACCCTGGGCACCCCCAGGGACACCTAATGCACCCCCAGGGACACCTAGGGGACAGCCAGGGCACCCCAGGGACACCTAGATGACAGGGAAGGCAACCCCAGGGACACCTTGGGGACAGCCAGGGCACCCCCTGGGCACCCCAAGGACACTCAGGGCACCCCCAGGGACACCGAGGGGACAGCCAGGGCACTCCAGGGACAGCCAGGGCACCCCCAGGGCACTCCAGGGACAGCCAGGGCACCCCCAGGGACACCTAGGGCACCCCCAGGGACACCTAGGGGACAGCCAGGGCACCCTAAAGACAGCCAGGGCACCTCCAGGGACACCTAGGGGACACCCAGGGCCCCCCCAGGGACACCTAGGGGACAGCCAGGGAACCCCAGGAACACCATGGGCACGCCAAGGGACACCTTAGGCACTCCCAGAGACACTGAGGGCCCAGCCAGGGCACCCTAGGGACAGCCAGGGCAGCCCCAGGGACACGTAGGGGACAGCCAGGGCACCATAGGGACAGGCAGGGCACCCACAGGGACACCTAGGGGACAGGCAGGGCACCCCCAGCGACACTGACGGGACAGCCAGGGCACCCCAGGGACACCCAGGGCATCCCCAGGGACACCGAGGGGACAGCCAGGGCACCGTAGGGACAGCCATGGTACCCTAGGGACACCCAGGGCACCCCCAGAGACACCGAGGGCACAGCCAGGGCACCCTAGGGACAGCCAGGGCACCCCCAGGGACACCTAAGGGACAGGCAGGGCACCTCCAGGGACAGCCAGGGTACCCCCAGGGCACCCCAGGGACACCCAGGGCACCCCCAGGGACACCTAGGGACAGTCAGGGCACCCCAGGGACACCAGGGCCCCACCAGGGACACCTAGGGGACAGCCAGGGAACCCCAGGGACACCCTGGGCACCCCCAGGGACACCTAATGCACCCCCAGGGACACCTAGGGGACAGCCAGGGCCCCCCCAGGGACACCTAGGGGACAGCCAGGGCCCCCCCAAGGACACCCAGGGCACCCCCAGGGAAACCTAGGGGACAGCCAGGGCCCCCCCAGGGACACCCAGGGCACCCCCAGGGACACCTAGGGGACAGCCAGGGCCCCCCCAGGGACACCTAGGGGACAGCCAGGGAACCCCAGGGACACCCTGTGCACGCACAGGGACACCCAGGGACACCTAGGGGACAGCCAGGGCACCCCCAGGGACACCTAGGGGACAGGCAGGGCACCCCCAGGGACACCTAGGGGACAGCCAGAGCACCCCAAGGACAGCCTGGTCACCCCCAGGGACACCTAGGGGACAGCCAGGGCACCCCAGGGACACCAAGGGGACACCCAGGGCACCCCCAGGGACACCTACGGGACAGCAAGGGCACCCCCAGGGACACCCTGGGCACCCCCAGGGACACGTAGGGGACAGCCAGGACACCCCAGGGACACTCTGGGCACCCCCAGGGACACCTAGGAGACAGCCAGGGCACCCCCAGGGACACCAAGGGCACAGCCAGGGCACCCTAGGGACAGCCAGGGCACCCCCAGGGACACTGACGGGACAGCCAGGGCACCCCAGGGACACCTAGGGCACAGCCAGGGCACCCTAGGGACACCTAAGGGACACCCTGGGCACCCCCAGGGACACCAAGGGGACCACCAGGGACACCTAGGGGACAGCCAGGGCACCCCAGGGACAGCGAGGGCACCCCCAGGGACACCTAGGGGACAGCCAGGGCACCCCCAGGGACAGCCAGGGCCCCCCCAGTGACATCCAGGGCACCCCCAGGGACACCTAGGGGACAGCCAGGGCAGCCCAGGGATACCCAGGGCACCCCCATGGACACCTAGGGGACAGCCAGGGCACCCCCAGGGACACCAAGGGGACCCCCAGGGACACCTAGGGGACAGCCAGGGCACCTACAGGGACACCTAGGGAACAGCCAGGGGACCACAGGGACACCCAGGGCACCCCCAGGGACACCTAGGAGACAGCCAGGGCATCCCGGGGGACAGGGAGGGCACCCACAGGGACACCTAGGAGACAGCCAGGGCACGCCAGGGACACCCAGGGCACCCCAGGGACACCTAGAAGACAGCCAGGGCACTACAGGGACACCTAGGGCCCAGCCAGGGCACCCTAGGGACAGCCAGGGCACCCTCAGGGACACCAAGGGCACAGCCAGGCCAACCCAAGGACAGCCAGGGCACCCCCAGGGACACCTAGGGGACAGCCAGGGCACCCCAGGGACGCCAAAGGGAAAACCAGGGAACCCCCAGGGACACCTAGGGGACAGCCAGGGTACCCCAGGGACACCCAGGGCACCCCCAGGGACACCTACGGGACAGCAAGGGCAGCCCCAGGGACACCCTGGGCACCCCCAGGGACACCTAGGGGACCTTCAGGGAACCCCAGGGACACGTACAGGTCAGCCAGGGAACCCCAGGGACACCCAGGGCACCCCCAGGGACACCTAGGGGACAGGCAGGGCACCCCCAGGGACACCTAGGGGACAGCCAGGGCACCCCAAGGACACTCAGGGCACCCCCAGGGACACTTAGGGGACAGCCAGGGCACCCCCAGGGACACCTAGGGAACAGCCAGGGCACCCCAGGCACACCCAGGGCACCCCCAGGGACACCTAGGAGACAGCCAGGGCACCCCAGGGACACCTAGATGACAGGGAAGGCAACCCCAGGGACACCTTGGGGACAGCCAGGGCACCCCCTGGGCACCCCAAGGACACTCAGGGCACCACCAGGGACACCGAGGGGACAGCCAGGGCACTCCAGGGACAGCCAGGGCACCCCCAGGGCACCCTAGGGACAGCCAGGGCACCCCCAGGGACACCTAGGGGACAGCCAGGGGACCCCCCAGGGACACCAAGGGGACAGCCAGGGCACTCCAGGGTCAGCCAGGGCACCCCCAGGGCACCCCAGGGACACCCAGGGCAGCTCCAGGGACACGTAGGGGACAGCCAGGACACCCCCAGGGACACCTAGGGGACAGCCAGGGCCCCCTCAGGGACATCTAGGGGACAGCCAGGGAACCCCAGGGACACCCTGTGCACCCCCAGGGACAGCCAGGGCACCCCCAGAGACACCGAGAGGACATGCAGGGTACCGCCAGGGACAACTTGGGGACAGCCAGGGTACCCCAGGGACAGCCAGGGCACCCCCAGGGACACCTAGGGGACCTCCAGAGCACACCCAGGGACACCCAGGGCACCCCCAGGGACACCTAGGGGACAGCCAGGTCCCCCCCAGGGACACCTAGGGGACAGCCAGGGCACCCCAAGGACACTCAGGGCACCCCCAGGGACACTTAGGGGACAGCCAGGGCACCCCCAGGGACACCTAGGGGACAGCCAGGGCACCCCAGGCACACACAGGGCACCCCCAGGGACACCTAGGAGACAGCCAGGGCACCCTAGGGACAGCCAGGGCACCCCCAGGGACACCGAGGGAACAGCCATGCCACCCTAGGGACAGCCAGGGCACCCCCAAGGACACCTAGGGGACACGCAGGGAACCCCCAGGGACACCTACGGAACAGCCAGGGCATCCCCAGGGACACCCAGGGCACCCACAGGGACACCAAGGGCACAGCCAGAACACCCTAGGGACAGCCAGGGCACCCTCAGGGACACCCAGGGCACCCCAAGGGACACCTAGGGGATAGCCAGGGCACCCCAGGGACACCCAGGGCACCCCAAGGGCCGCCTAGGGGACAGCCAGGGCACCCCGAGGGACACCTAGGGGACAGCCAGGGCACCCCCAGGGACACCCAGAGGACAGGCAGGGCACCCCCAGGGCACCCCAGGGACACCCAGGGCACCCCCACGGACACCTAGGGGACCTTCAGGGAACCCCAGGGACACGTACGGGACAGCCAGGGAACCCCAGGGACACCCAGGGCCACCCAGGGCACCCCCAGGGACACCTAGGGGACAGGCAGGGCACCCCCAGGGACACCGAGGGGACAGCCAGGCCACCCCCAGGGACAACTAGAGGATAGGTAGGGCGCCCCCAGGACACCCCAGGGACACCCAGGGCACCCCCAGGGACAGCTAGGGGACAGCCAGAGCACCCCAAGGACAGTCAGGGCACCCCCAGACACACCAAGGGGACAGCCAGAGCACCCCAAGGACAGCCAGGGCACCCCCAGGGACACCTAGGGGACAGCCAAGGCACCCCCAGGGACACACTGGGCCCCCCAGGGACTTGTAGGGGACAGCCAAGGCACCCCAGAGACACCCTGGGCACCCCCAGGGACACCTAGGGGACAGCCAGGGCACCCTAGGGACAGCCAGGGCACCCCCAAGACACGAAGGGGACAGCCAGGGCACCCCCAGGGACACCAAGGGGACAGCCAGGGCACCCCAGGGACACCCAGGGCACCCCCAGGAACACCTAGGGGACAGCCACGGCACTCCCAGGGACACCCTGGGCACCCCCAGGGACACCGAGGGGACAGCCAGGGCACTCCAGGGACCCCTAGGTGACAGGGAAGGCAACCCCAGGGACACCTTGGGGGCAGCCAGGGCACCCCCGGGGCACCCCTAGGACAGTCAGGACACCCCCAGGGACACCGAGGGGACAGCCAGGGCACTCCAGGGACAGCCAGGGCACCCCCAGGGCACCCTAGGGACAGCCAGGGCACCCCCAGGGACACCTAGGGGACAGCCAGGGGACCCCCCAGGGACACCTAGGGGACAGCCAGGGCACTCCAGGGTCAGCCAGGGCACCCCCAGGGCACCCCAGGGACACCCAGGGCAGCTCCAGGGACACGTAGGGGACAGCCAGGGCACCCCCAGGGACACCTAGGGGACAGCCAGGGCCCCCCCAGGGACACCTAGGGGACAGCCAGGGAACCCCAGGGACACCCTGTGCACCCCCAGGGACAGCCAGGGCACCCCCAGGGACACTGAGAGGACAGGCAGGGCACCGCCAGGGACAACTTGGGGAAAGCCAGGGCACCCCAGGGACAGCCAGGGCACCCCCAGGGACACCTAGGGGACCTCCAGAGCACACCCAGGGACACCCAGGGCACCCCCAGGGACACCTAGGGGACAGTCAGGGCCCCCCCAGGGACACCTAGGGGACAGCCAGGGCACCCCAGGGACACCCAGGGCACCCCCAGGGGACACTTAGGGGACAGGCCAGGGAACCCCTAGGGACACCTAGGGGACAGCCAGGGCACCCCAGGCACACCCAGGGCACCCCCAGGGACACCTAGGGGAAGCCAGGGCACCCTAGGGACAGCCAGGGCACCCCCAAGGACACCTAGGGGACACGCAGGGAACCCCCAGGGACACCTAGGGGACAGCCAGGGCACCCCAGGGACAGCGAGGGCACCCCCAGGGACACCTAGGGGACAGCCAGGGCAGCCCAGGGATACTCAGGGCACCCCCAGGGACACCTAGGGGACAGCCAGGGAACCCCAGGGACAAGTACGGGACAGCCAGGGAACCCCACTGACACTCTGTGCACCCCCAGGGACACCCAGGGCCCCCCCAGGGACACCTAGGGGACAGCAAGGGAACCCCAGGGACACCCTATCCACCCCCAGGGATACCTAGGGGACAGCCAGGGAACCCGAGGGACAGCCAGGGAACCCCCAGGGACACCTAGATGACAGGAAGGGCACCCCCAGGGACACCTAGGGGACAGCCAGGGCCCCCCCAGGGACATTAAGGGGACAGCCAGGGCACACCAGGGACAGCCAGGGCCCCCCCAGGGACACCTAGGGGATAGCCAGCGCCCCCCCAGGGACACCCAGGGCACCCCCAGGGACATCTAGGGGACAGGCAGGGCACCCCCAGGGACACCGTGGGGAAAGCCAGGGCACCCCCAGGGACGCCTAGGGGAAGGCAGGACACCCTCAGTGACACCTAGGGGACAGCCAGGGCACCCCCAGGGACATTTAGGGGACAGCCAGGGCACTCCAGGGACACCCAGGGAACCCCCAGGGACACCTAGGGGACACGCAGGGAACCCCAAGGGACACCTAGGGGACAGGCAGGGCACCCCCAGGGACACTGACGGGACAGCCAGGGCACCCCCAGAGAACCCTAGGGGACAGCCAGGGCACCCCAGGGACACCCAGGGCACCCCCAGGGACACCAAGGGGACAGCCAGGGAACCCCAGGGACACCCAGGGCACCCCCAGGGACACCTTGGGGATAGGCAGGGCACCCCCAGGGACACCCAGGGCACCCCGAACGACACCTAGGGGACAGGCAGGGCACACCCAGGGACACCTAGGGGACAGCCAGGGCACCCTAAAGACAGCTAGGTCACCCCCAGGGACACCTAGGGGACAGGCAGGGCACCCCCAGGGACACCGAGGGGAAAGCCAGGGCACCCCCAGGGACACCTAGAGGACAGGCAGGGCACCCCCAGGGCAGCCCAGGGACACCCAGGGACACCTAGGGGACAGGCAGGGCATCCCCAGGGACACCCAGGTCACCCCCAGGGACACCTATGGGACAGCCAGGGCACCCCAGGCACACCCAGGGCACCCCCAGGGACACCTAGGGGACAGCCACGGCACACTAGGGACAGCCAGGGCACCCCCAGGGACACCGAGGTGACAGCCCGGGCACCCCCAGAGACACCGAGGGCACAGCCAGGGCTCCCTGGGGACACCCAGGGACACCTAGGGGACAGGCAGGGCACCCCAGGGACACCAAGGGGACAGCCAGGGCACCCCCAGGGACACCTAGGGGACAGCCAGGGCACGCCAGGGACACCCAGGGCACCCCCTGGGACACCAAGGGGACAGACAGGGCACCCCCAGGGACACCTAGGGGACAGCCAGGGCACCCCCAGGGACATTTAGGGGACAGCTAGGGCACTCCAGGGACACCCAGGGCACCCCCAGGGACATTTAGGTGACAGCGAGGGCACTCCAGGGACACCCAGGGAACCCCCAGGGACACCTAGGGGACAGGCAGGGAACCCCCAGGGACACCTAGGGGACAGCCAGGGCACCCCCAAGACACGAAGGGGACAGCCATGGCACCCCCAGGGACACCCAGGGCACCCCCAGGGACACCTAGGGGACAGCCAGGGCACTCCGAGGGACACCAGGGCACCCCCAGGGACACCTAGGGGACAGCCAGGGCACCCTAAGGACAGCCAGGGCACCCCCAGGGACACCAAGGGCACAGCCAGGGCACCCTAGGGACAGCCAGGGCACCCTCAGGGACACCCAGGGCACCCCAAGGGACACCTAAGGGACAGCCAGGGCACCCCAGGGTCACCCAGGGCACCCCAAGGGCCGCCTAGGGGACAGCCAGGGCACCCCGAGGGACACCTAGGGGACAGCCAGGGCACCCCCAGGGACACCTAGAGGACAGGTAGGGCAGCCCCAGGGCACCCCAGGGACACCCAGGGCACCCTCCAGGGACACGTAGGGGACAGCCACGGCACCCCAGGGACAGCTAGGGCACCCCCAGGGACAGCTAGGGGACGCCAGGGCACCCCCAGGGACACCAAGGGGACAACCCGAGCACCCCAAGGACAGCCAGGGCACCCCCAGGGACACCTAGGGGACAGCTAGGGCACTCCAGGGACGCCAAAGGGAAAGCCAGGGCACCCCCAGGGACACCTAGGGGACAGCCAGGGTACCCCAGGGACACCCAGGGCACCCCCAGGGACACCTACGGGACAGCAAGGGCACCCCCAGGGACACCCTGGGCACCCCCAGGGACACCTAGGGGACCTTCAGGGAACCCCAGGGACACGTACGGGTCAGCCAGGGAACCCCAGGGACACCCAGGGCACCCCCAGGGACACCTAGGGGACAGGCAGGGCACCCCCAGGGACACCTAGGGGAGAGCCAGGGCACCCCAAGGACACTCAGGGCACCCCCAGGGACACTTAGGGGACAGCCAGGGCACCCCCAGGGACACCTAGGGAACAGCCAGGGCAACCCAGGCACACCCAGGGCACCCCCAGGGACACCTAGGAGACAGCCAGGGCACCCCAGGGACACCTAGATTACAGGGAAGGCAACCCCAGGGACACTTTGGGGACAGCCAGGGCACCCCGTGGGCACCCCAAGGACACTCAGGGCACCCCCAGGGACACCGAGGGGACAGCCAGGGCACTCCAGGGACAGCCAGGGCACCCCCAGGGCGCCCTAGGGACAGCCAGGGCACCCCCAGGGACACCTAGGGGACAGCCAGGGGACCCCCCAGGGACACCTAGGGGACAGCCAGGGCACCCCCAGGGACATTTAGGGGACAGCTAGGGCACTCCAGGGACACCCAGGGCACCCCCAGGGACATTTAGGTGACAGCGAGGGCACTCCAGGGACACCCAGGGAACCCCCAGGGACACCTAGGGGACAGCCAGGACACCCCCAGGGACACCTAGGGCACCCCCAGAGACACCAAGGGGACAGGCAGGGAACCCCCAGGGACACCTAGGGGACAGCCAGGGCACCCCCAAGACACGAAGGGGACAGCCAGGGCACCCCCAGGGACACCCAGGGCACCCCCAGGGACACCTAGGGGACAGCCAGGGCACTCCGAGGGACACCAGGGCACCCCCAGGGACACCTAGGGGACAGCCAGGGCACCCTAAGGACAGCCAGGGCACCCCCAGGGACACCAAGGGCACAGCCAGGGCACCCTAGGGACAGCCAGGGCACCCGCAGGGACACCCAGGGCACCCCAAGGGACACCTAGGGGACAGCCAGGGCACCCCAGGGTCACCCAGGGCACCCCAAGGGCCGCCTAGGGGACAGCCAGGGCACCCCGAGGGACACCTAGGGGACAGCCAGGGCACCCCCAGGGACACCTAGAGGACAGGTAGGGCAGCCCCAGGGCACCCCAGGGACACCCAGGGCACCCTCCAGGGACACGTAGGGGACAGCCACGGCACCCCAGGGACAGCTAGGGCACCCCCAGGGACAGCTAGGGGACGCCAGGGCACCCCCAGGGACACCAAGGGGACAACCCGAGCACCCCAAGGACAGCCAGGGCACCCCCAGGGACACCTAGGGGATAGCCAGGGCACTCCAGGGACGCCAAAGGGAAAGCCAGGGCACCCCCAGGGACACCTAGGGGACAGCCAGGGTACCCCAGGGACACCCAGGGCACCCCCAGGGACACCTACGGAACAGCAAGGGCACCCCCAGGGACACCCTGGGCACCCCCAGGGACACCTAGGGGACCTTCAGGGAACCCCAGGGACACGTACGGGTCAGCCAGGGAACCCCAGGGACACCCAGGGCACCCCCAGGGACACCTAGGGGACAGGCAGGGCACCCCCAGGGACACCTAGGGGACAGCCAGGGCACCGCAAGGACACTCAGGGCACCCCCAGGGACACCTAGGGGACAGCCAGGGCAGCCCAGGGATACTCAGGGCACCCCCAGGGACACCTAGGGGACAGCCAGGGAACCCCAGGGACAAGTACGGGACAGCCAGGGAACCCCACTGACACTCTGTGCACCCCCAGGGACACCCAGGGCCCCCCCAGGGACACCTAGGGGACAGCAAGGGAACCCCAGGGACACCCTATCCACCCCCAGGGATACCTAGGGGACAGCCAGGGAACCCGAGGGACAGCCAGGGAACCCCCAGGGACACCTAGATGACAGGAAGGGCACCCCCAGGGACACCTAGGGGACAGCCAGGGCCCCCCCAGGGACATTAAGGGGACAGCCAGGGCACACCAGGGACAGCCAGGGCCCCCCCAGGGACACCTAGGGGATAGCCAGCGCCCCCCCAGGGACACCCAGGGCACCCCCAGGGACATCTAGGGGACAGGCAGGGCACCCCCAGGGACACCGTGGGGAAAGCCAGGGCACCCCCAGGGACGCCTAGGGGAAGGCAGGACACCCTCAGTGACACCTAGGGGACAGCCAGGGCACCCCCAGGGACATTTAGGGGACAGCCAGGGCACTCCAGGGACACCCAGGGAACCCCCAGGGACACCTAGGGGACACGCAGGGAACCCCAAGGGACACCTAGGGGACAGGCAGGGCACCCCCAGGGACACTGACGGGACAGCCAGGGCACCCCCAGAGAACCCTAGGGGACAGCCAGGGCACCCCAGGGACACCCAGGGCACCCCCAGGGACACCAAGGGGACAGCCAGGGAACCCCAGGGACACCCAGGGCACCCCCAGGGACACCTTGGGGACAGGCAGGGCACCCCCAGGGACACCCAGGGCACCCCGAACGACACCTAGGGGACAGGCAGGGCACACCCAGGGACACCTAGGGGACAGCCAGGGCACCCTAAAGACAGCTAGGTCACCCCCAGGGACACCTAGGGGACAGGCAGGGCACCCCCAGGGACACCGAGGGGAAAGCCAGGGCACCCCCAGGGACACCTAGAGGACAGGCAGGGCACCCCCAGGGCAGCCCAGGGACACCCAGGGACACCTAGGGGACAGGCAGGGCATCCCCAGGGACACCCAGGTCACCCCCAGGGACACCTATGGGACAGCCAGGGCACCCCAGGCACACCCAGGGCACCCCCAGGGACACCTAGGGGACAGCCACGGCACACTAGGGACAGCCAGGGCACCCCCAGGGACACCGAGGTGACAGCCCGGGCACCCCCAGAGACACCGAGGGCACAGCCAGGGCACCCTGGGGACACCCAGGGACACCTAGGGGACAGGCAGGGCACCCCAGGGACACCAAGGGGACAGCCAGGGCACCCCCAGGGACACCTAGGGGACAGCCAGGGCACGCCAGGGACACCCAGGGCACCCCCTGGGACACCAAGGGGACAGACAGGGCACCCCCAGGGACACCTAGGGGACAGCCAGGGCACCCCCAGGGACATTTAGGGGACAGCTAGGGCACTCCAGGGACACCCAGGGCACCCCCAGGGACATTTAGGTGACAGCGAGGGCACTCCAGGGACACCCAGGGAACCCCCAGGGACACCTAGGGGACAGGCAGGGAACCCCCAGGAACACCTAGGGGACAGCCAGGGCACCACCAAGACACGAAGGGGACAGCCATGGCACCCCCAGGGACACCCAGGGCACCCCCAGGGACACCTAGGGGACAGCCAGGGCACTCCGAGGGACACCAGGGCACCCCCAGGGACACCTAGGGGACAGCCAGGGCACCCTAAGGACAGCCAGGGCACCCCCAGGGACACCAAGGGCACAGCCAGGGCACCCTAGGGACAGCCAGGGCACCCTCAGGGACACCCAGGGCACCCCAAGGGACACCTAAGGGACAGCCAGGGCACCCCAGGGTCACCCAGGGCACCCCAAGGGCCGCCTAGGGGACAGCCAGGGCACCCCGAGGGACACCTAGGGGACAGCCAGGGCACCCCCAGGGACACCTAGAGGACAGGTAGGGCAGCCCCAGGGCACCCCAGGGACACCCAGGGCACCCTCCAGGGACACGTAGGGGACAGCCACGGCACCCCAGGGACAGCTAGGGCACCCCCAGGGACAGCTAGGGGACGCCAGGGCACCCCCAGGGACACCAAGGGGACAACCCGAGCACCCCAAGGACAGCCAGGGCACCCCCAGGGACACCTAGGGGACAGCCAGGGCACTCCAGGGACGCCAAAGGGAAAGCCAGGGCACCCCCAGGGACACCTAGGGGACAGCCAGGGTACCCCAGGGACACCCAGGGCACCCCCAGGGACACCTACGGGACAGCAAGGGCACCCCCAGGGACACCCTGGGCACCCCCAGGGACACCTAGGGGACAGGCAGGGCACCCCCAGGGACACCTAGGGGAGAGCCAGGGCACCCCAAGGACACTCAGGGCACCCCCAGGGACACTTAGGGGACAGCCAGGGCACCCCCAGGGACACCTAGGGAACAGCCAGGGCAACCCAGGCACACCCAGGGCACCCCCAGGGACACCTAGGAGACAGCCAGGGCACCCCAGGGACACCTAGATTACAGGGAAGGCAACCCCAGGGACACTTTGGGGACAGCCAGGGCACCCCGTGGGCACCCCAAGGACACTCAGGGCACCCCCAGGGACACCGAGGGGACAGCCAGGGCACTCCAGGGACAGCCAGGGCACCCCCAGGGCGCCCTAGGGACAGCCAGGGCACCCCCAGGGACACCTAGGGGACAGCCAGGGGACCCCCCAGGGACACCTAGGGGACAGCCAGGGCACCCCCAGGGACATTTAGGGGACAGCTAGGGCACTCCAGGGACACCCAGGGCACCCCCAGGGACATTTAGGTGACAGCGAGGGCACTCCAGGGACACCCAGGGAACCCCCAGGGACACCTAGGGGACAGCCAGGACACCCCCAGGGACACCTAGGGCACCCCCAGAGACACCAAGGGGACAGGCAGGGAACCCCCAGGGACACCTAGGGGACAGCCAGGGCACCCCCAAGACACGAAGGGGACAGCCAGGGCACCCCCAGGGACACCCAGGGCACCCCCAGGGACACCTAGGGGACAGCCAGGGCACTCCGAGGGACACCAGGGCACCCCCAGGGACACCTAGGGGACAGCCTGGGCACCCTAAGGACAGCCAGGGCACCCCCAGGGACACCAAGGGCACAGCCAGGGCACCCTAGGGACAGCCAGGGCACCCGCAGGGACACCCAGGGCACCCCAAGGGACACCTAGGGGACAGCCAGGGCACCCCAGGGTCACCCAGGGCACCCCAAGGGCCGCCTAGGGGACAGCCAGGGCACCCCGAGGGACACCTAGGGGACAGCCAGGGCACCCCCAGGGACACCTAGAGGACAGGTAGGGCAGCCCCAGGGCACCCCAGGGACACCCAGGGCACCCTCCAGGGACACGTAGGGGACAGCCACGGCACCCCAGGGACAGCTAGGGCACCCCCAGGGACAGCTAGGGGACGCCAGGGCACCCCCAGGGACACCAAGGGGACAACCCGAGCACCCCAAGGACAGCCAGGGCACCCCCAGGGACACCTAGGGGATAGCCAGGGCACTCCAGGGACGCCAAAGGGAAAGCCAGGGCACCCCCAGGGACACCTAGGGGACAGCCAGGGTACCCCAGGGACACCCAGGGCACCCCCAGGGACACCTACGGAACAGCAAGGGCACCCCCAGGGACACCCTGGGCACCCCCAGGGACACCTAGGGGTCCTTCAGGGAACCCCAGGGACACGTACGGGTCAGCCAGGGAACCCCAGGGACACCCAGGGCACCCCCAGGGACACCTAGGGGACAGGCAGGGCACCCCCAGGGACACCTAGGGGACAGCCAGGGCACCGCAAGGACACTCAGGGCACCCCCAGGGACACCTAGGGGACAGCCAGGGCAGCCCAGGGATACTCAGGGCACCCCCAGGGACACCTAGGGGACAGCCAGGGAACCCCAGGGACAAGTACGGGACAGCCAGGGAACCCCACTGACACTCTGTGCACCCCCAGGGACACCCAGGGCCCCCCCAGGGACACCTAGGGGACAGCAAGGGAACCCCAGGGACACCCTATCCACCCCCAGGGATACCTAGGGGACAGCCAGGGAACCCGAGGGACAGCCAGGGAACCCCCAGGGACACCTAGATGACAGGAAGGGCACCCCCAGGGACACCTAGGGGACAGCCAGGGCCCCCCCAGGGACATTAAGGGGACAGCCAGGGCACACCAGGGACAGCCAGGGCCCCCCCAGGGACACCTAGGGGATAGCCAGCGCCCCCCCAGGGACACCCAGGGCACCCCCAGGGACATCTAGGGGACAGGCAGGGCACCCCCAGGGACACCGTGGGGAAAGCCAGGGCACCCCCAGGGACGCCTAGGGGAAGGCAGGACACCCTCAGTGACACCTAGGGGACAGCCAGGGCACCCCCAGGGACATTTAGGGGACAGCCAGGGCACTCCAGGGACACCCAGGGAACCCCCAGGGACACCTAGGGGACACGCAGGGAACCCCAAGGGACACCTAGGGGACAGGCAGGGCACCCCCAGGGACACTGACGGGACAGCCAGGGCACCCCCAGAGAACCCTAGGGGACAGCCAGGGCACCCCAGGGACACCCAGGGCACCCCCAGGGACACCAAGGGGACAGCCAGGGAACCCCAGGGACACCCAGGGCACCCCCAGGGACACCTTGGGGACAGGCAGGGCACCCCCAGGGACACCCAGGGCACCCCGAACGACACCTAGGGGACAGGCAGGGCACACCCAGGGACACCTAGGGGACAGCCAGGGCACCCTAAAGACAGCTAGGTCACCCCCAGGGACACCTAGGGGACAGGCAGGGCACCCCCAGGGACACCGAGGGGAAAGCCAGGGCACCCCCAGGGACACCTAGAGGACAGGCAGGGCACCCCCAGGGCAGCCCAGGGACACCCAGGGACACCTAGGGGACAGGCAGGGCATCCCCAGGGACACCCAGGTCACCCCCAGGGACACCTATGGGACAGCCAGGGCACCCCAGGCACACCCAGGGCACCCCCAGGGACACCTAGGGGACAGCCACGGCACACTAGGGACAGCCAGGGCACCCCCAGGGACACCGAGGTGACAGCCCGGGCACCCCCAGAGACACCGAGGGCACAGCCAGGGCACCCTGGGGACACCCAGGGACACCTAGGGGACAGGCAGGGCACCCCAGGGACACCAAGGGGACAGCCAGGGCACCCCCAGGGACACCTAGGGGACAGCCAGGGCACGCCAGGGACACCCAGGGCACCCCCTGGGACACCAAGGGGACAGACAGGGCACCCCCAGGGACACCTAGGGCCAGGGCACCCCCAGGGACATTTAGGGGACAGCTAGGGCACTCCAGGGACACCCAGGGCACCCCCAGGGACATTTAGGTGACAGCGAGGGCACTCCAGGGACACCCAGGGAACCCCCAGGGACACCTAGGGGACAGGCAGGGAACCCCCAGGGACACCTAGGGGACAGCCAGGGCACCCCCAAGACACGAAGGGGACAGCCATGGCACCCCCAGGGACACCCAGGGCACCCCCAGGGACACCTAGGGGACAGCCAGGGCACTCCGAGGGACACCAGGGCACCCCCAGGGACACCTAGGGGACAGCCAGGGCACCCTAAGGACAGCCAGGGCACCCCCAGGGACACCAAGGGCACAGCCAGGGCACCCTAGGGACAGCCAGGGCACCCTCAGGGACACCCAGGGCACCCCAAGGGACACATAAGGGACAGCCAGGGCACCCCAGGGTCACCCAGGGCACCCCAAGGGCCGCCTAGGGGACAGCCAGGGCACCCCGAGGGACACCTAGGGGACAGCCAGGGCACCCCCAGGGACACCTAGAGGACAGGTAGGGCAGCCCCAGGGCACCCCAGGGACACCCAGGGCACCCTCCAGGGACACGTAGGGGACAGCCACGGCACCCCAGGGACAGCTAGGGCACCCCCAGGGACAGCTAGGGGACGCCAGGGCACCCCCAGGGACACCAAGGGGACAACCCGAGCACCCCAAGGACAGCCAGGGCACCCCCAGGGACACCTAGGGGACAGCCAGGGCACTCCAGGGACGCCAAAGGGAAAGCCAGGGCACCCCCAGGGACACCTAGGGGACAGCCAGGGTACCCCAGGGACACCCAGGGCACCCCCAGGGACCCCAGGGACACCTACGGGACAGCAAGGGCACCCCCAGGGACACCCTGGGCACCCCCAGGGACACCTAGGGGACCTTCAGGGAACCCCAGGGACACGTACGGGTCAGCCAGGGAACCCCAGGGACACCCAGGGCACCCCCAGGGACACCTAGGGGACAGGCAGGGCACCCCCAGGGACACCTAGGGGAGAGCCAGGGCACCCCAAGGACACTCAGGGCACCCCCAGGGACACTTAGGGGACAGCCAGGGCACCCCCAGGGACACCTAGGGAACAGCCAGGGCAACCCAGGCACACCCAGGGCACCCCCAGGGACACCTAGGAGACAGCCAGGGCACCCCAGGGACACCTAGATTACAGGGAAGGCAACCCCAGGGACACTTTGGGGACAGCCAGGGCACCCCGTGGGCACCCCAAGGACACTCAGGGCACCCCCAGGGACACCGAGGGGACAGCCAGGGCACTCCAGGGACAGCCAGGGCACCCCCAGGGCGCCCTAGGGACAGCCAGGGCACCCCCAGGGACACCTAGGGGACAGCCAGGGGACCCCCCAGGGACACCTAGGGGACAGCCAGGGCACCCCCAGGGACATTTAGGGGACAGCTAGGGCACTCCAGGGACACCCAGGGCACCCCCAGGGACATTTAGGTGACAGCGAGGGCACTCCAGGGACACCCAGGGAACCCCCAGGGACACCTAGGGGACAGCCAGGACACCCCCAGGGACACCTAGGGCACCCCCAGAGACACCAAGGGGACAGGCAGGGAACCCCCAGGGACACCTAGGGGACAGCCAGGGCACCCCCAAGACACGAAGGGGACAGCCAGGGCACCCCCAGGGACACCCAGGGCACCCCCAGGGACACCTAGGGGACAGCCAGGGCACTCCGAGGGACACCAGGGCACCCCCAGGGACACCTAGGGGACAGCCAGGGCACCCTAAGGACAGCCAGGGCACCCCCAGGGACACCAAGGGCACAGCCAGGGCACCCTAGGGACAGCCAGGGCACCCGCAGGGACACCCAGGGCACCCCAAGGGACACCTAGGGGACAGCCAGGGCACCCCAGGGTCACCCAGGGCACCCCAAGGGCCGCCTAGGGGACAGCCAGGGCACCCCGAGGGACACCTAGGGGACAGCCAGGGCACCCCCAGGGACACCTAGAGGACAGGTAGGGCAGCCCCAGGGCACCCCAGGGACACCCAGGGCACCCTCCAGGGACACGTAGGGGACAGCCACGGCACCCCAGGGACAGCTAGGGCACCCCCAGGGACAGCTAGGGGACGCCAGGGCACCCCCAGGGACACCAAGGGGACAACCCGAGCACCCCAAGGACAGCCAGGGCACCCCCAGGGACACCTAGGGGATAGCCAGGGCACTCCAGGGACGCCAAAGGGAAAGCCAGGGCACCCCCAGGGACACCTAGGGGACAGCCAGGGTACCCCAGGGACACCCAGGGCACCCCCAGGGACACCTACGGAACAGCAAGGGCACCCCCAGGGACACCCTGGGCACCCCCAGGGACACCTAGGGGACCTTCAGGGAACCCCAGGGACACGTACGGGTCAGCCAGGGAACCCCAGGGACACCCAGGGCACCCCCAGGGACACCTAGGGGACAGGCAGGGCACCCCCAGGGACACCTAGGGGACAGCCAGGGCACCGCAAGGACACTCAGGGCACCCCCAGGGACACTTAGGGGACAGCCAGGGCACCCCCAGGGACACCTAGGGGACAGCCAGGGCACTCCAGGGTCAGCCAGGGCACCCCCAGGGCACCCCAGGGACACCCAGGGCAGCTCCAGGGACACGTAGGGGACAGCCAGGACACCCCCAGGGACACCTAGGGGACAGCCAGGGCCCCCTCAGGGACACCTAGGGGACAGCCAGGGAACCCCAGGGACACCCTGTGCACCCCCAGGGACAGCCAGGGCACCCCCAGAGACACCGAGAGGACATGCAGGGCACCGCCAGGGACAACTTGGGGACAGCCAGGGTACCCCAGGGACAGCCAGGGCACCCCCAGGGACACCTAGGGGACCTCCAGAGCACACCCAGGGACACCCAGGGCACCCCCAGGGACACCTAGGGGACAGCCAGGGCCCCCCCAGGGACACCTAGGGGACAGCCAGGGCACCCCAAGGACACTCAGGGCACCCCCAGGGGACACTTAGGGGACAGCCAGGGCACACCCAGGGACACCTAGGGGACAGCCAGGGCACCCCAGGCACACCCAGGGCACCCCCAGGGACACCTAGGAGACAGCCAGGGCACCCTAGGGACAGCCAGGGCATTCCCAGGGACACCGAGGGAACAGCCATGCCACCCTAGGGACAGCCAGGGCACCCCCAAGGACACCTAGGGGACACGCAGGGAACCCCCAGGGACACCTAGGGGACCTCCAGGGCACCCCCAGGGACACCCAGGGCACCCCCAGGGCCACCTAGGGGACAGCCAGGGCACCCCAGGGACAGCCAGGGCCCCCCCAGGGACACCTAGGGGACAGCCAGGGCACCCCCAGGGACACCGAGGTCACCCCGAGGGACACCTAGGGCACCCCCAGAGACACCGAAGGCACAGCCAGGGCAGCCTAGCGACAGCCACGGCACCCCCAGGGACACCTAGGGGACAGCCAGGGCACCCCCAGGGACACCCAGAAGACAGCGAGGGCAACCCCAGGGGACACCTTGAAGACAGCCAGGGCACCTCAGGGACATCCAGGGCACCCCCAGGGACACCTAGGGGACAGGCCCGGGCACCCCCAGGGCCACCTAGGGGACAGGCAGGGCACCCCCAGGGACACTGACGGGACAGCCAGGGCACCCCCAGAGACCCCTAGGGGACAGCCAGGGCACCTCAGGGACAGCCAGGGCACCCCCAGGGACAGCCAGGGCACCCCCAGGGACAGCCAGGGCACCCCCAGGGACACCTAGGGGACAGCCAGGGCACCCGAGGGACAGCCAGGGCACCCCCAGGGACGCCTAGGAGACAGCCAGGGCCCCCCCAGGGACACCTAGGGGACAGCCAGGGCACCCCCAGGGACACCTAGAGAACAGCCAGGGCACCCGCAGGGACACCTAGGAGACAGCCAGGGTACGCCAGGGACACCCAAGGCACCCTCAGGGACCCCTAGGGGAGAGCCAGGGCACCCCCAGGGACACTGAGGGGACAGCCATGGCACCCCAGGGACACCTAGGGCACAGCCAGGGCACCCTAGGGACAGCCAGGGCAGCCCAGGGACACCTACGGTACAGCCAGGGCACCCTCTGGGACACCAAGGACAGCCAGGGCACCCCAAGGACAGCCAGGGTACCCCCAGGGACACCTAGGGCAAGGCAGGACACCTCCAGGGACAGCCAGGGTACCCCCAGGGACACCTAGGGACAGTCAGGGCACCCCAGGGACACCTAGGGGACAGCCAGGGCACCCTAGGGACAGCCAGGGCACCCCGAGGGACACCTAAGTGACAGCCAGGGCACCCAGGGACATCGAGGGACAGCCAGGAACCCCCTGGGACAGCCAGCTCACCCCCACGGCCCCCTCCACCTCCAGGAGCTATCAAAACCCTCCTCAGGTTCTTTGATGCCTCAAATGGGCCGCCCAAACCTCCCGAATACCCCCCAAAGCACCCAAAGCAGCCCCCAGGACGCCCCCCAGACCCCCCACAACCCAAAAACCCCCTCCACGACAACTCAGGACCCCCAGGATCCCCCCAAATCCGCGCCCCCTCACCCTGAGGTCCCGTTTGAGCCGCTCCACGTTGCGGACAGGCACCAGCTCATCAAGCCCCAAGCACCAACACCTGCGGGACTGGGATGGACTGACAGCACTGGGAGGGTGACCAGAGAAACCTGGGATGGACGAAGAGTGGACTGGGATGAACTGGGATGAACTGGCAGGCGTGTGGGGGTCCATGGTGGCCACTCGGTGCCTTACTGGTCTATACTGGGATGGGTCGGATGGCCCCAGGGGAGGGGGTGAGGCCACAATGGTCCAGACTGGGAGGGGAGTCACCATGGCGCCGGAGGCGGAGTCGAGGATACGAGCCAGGCAAGGACACCTAGGGGACAGCCAGGGCAACCCAGGGACACCAGGGCCCCCCCAGAGACACCTAGGGGACAGCCAGGGAACCCCAGGGACACCCTGTGCACCCCCAGGGACACCTAGGGGACAGCCAGGGCCCATCCCGGGACACCTAGGGGACAGCCAGGTAACCCCAGGGACACCCTGTGCACGCCCAGGGACACCCAGGGCACACCCAGGGACACCTAGGGGAAAGCCAGGGCACCCTAGGGACAGCCAGGGCACCCCCAGGGACACCTAGGTGACAGCCAGGGCACCCCCAGGGACACCGAGAGGACAGGAAGGGCACCCCCAGGGACACCTTGGGGACAGCCAGGGCACCCCAGGGACAGCCAGGGCACCCCCAAGGACACCTAGGGGACCTCCAGGGCACCCCCAGGGACACCCAGGGCACCCCCAGGGCCACCTAGGGGACAGCCAGGGCACCCCAGGGACAGCGAGGGCACCCCCAGGGACACCCAGGGCACCCCCAGGGACACCTGGGGGACAGCCAGGGCACCCCCAGGGATACCCAGGGCACCCCCAGGGACACCTAGGGGACAGCCAGGGCACCCCCAGGGACACCTAGGGGAGAGGCAGGGCACCCCCAGGGACACCTAGGGGACAGCCAGGGCACCCCCAGGGACACCTAGGGGACAGACAGGGCACCCCCAGGGACACCAAGGGGACAGCCAGGGCACTCCAGGGACAGCCAGGGCACCCCCAGGGACACCTAGGGGACAGCCAGGGCACTCCAGAGACAGCCAGGGCAACCCCAGGGACACCTAGGGGACAGCCAGGGCACCCGAGGGACAGCCAGAGCACCCCCAGGGACACCAAGGGCACAGCCAGGGCACCCTAGGGACACCCAGCGCACCCCCAGGGACACCTAGGGGACAGCCAGGGCCCCCCCAGGGACAACTAGGGGACAGCCAGGGCACCCCAGGGACACCAAGGGCACCCCCAGGGACACTTCGGAGACAGCCAGGGCACCCCCAGGGACACCTAGGGGACAGACAGGGCACCCCAGGCACACCCAGGGCACCCCCAGGGACACCTAGGGGACAGCCAGGGCACCCTAGGGACAGCCAGGCCACCCCCAGGGACACCGAGGGCACAGCCATGCCACCCTACGGACAGCCAGGGCACCCTCAAGGACACCTAGGGGACACGCAGGGAACCCACAGGGACACCTAGGGGACAGCCAGGGCACCCTAGGGACCGCCAGGGCACCCCCAGGGACACCTAGGGCACCCCCAGGGACACGAAGGGGACAGCCAGGGCACCCCAGGGACACGCAGGGCACCCCCAGGGACACCTAGAGGACAGCCAGGGCACCCCCAGTGAAACCTAGGGGACAGCCAGTGCACCCCCCGGGACACCTAGGGGACACCCAGGGCACCCCGAGGGACACCAGGGCACCCCCAGGGACACCTAGGCGACAGCCAGGGCACCCGAGGGACAGCCAGAGCACCCCCAGGGACACCAAGGGCACAGCCAGGGCACCCTAGGGACACCCAGCGCACCCCCAGGGACACCTAGGGGACAGCCAGGGCATCCCCAGGGACACCCAGGGCACCCCCAAGGACACCTAGAGGACAGTCAGGGCATCCCCAGGGACACCTAGGGGACAGGCAGGGCACTCCAGGGACACCTAGGGGACAGCCAGGGCCCCCCCAGGGACAACTAGGGGACAGCCAGGGCACTCCAGGGAAACCCAGGGCACCTCCAGGGACACCTAGGGGACAGCCAGGGCACCCTAAAGACAGCCAGGGCACCCCCAGGGACACCTAGGGGACAGGCAGGGCACCCCCAGGGACACCGAGGGGAAAGCCAGGGCACCCCCAGGGACACCTAGGGGAAGGCAGGACACCCCCAGGGACACCTAGGGGACAGCCAGGGCACCCCCAGGGACATTTAGGGGACAGCGAGGGCACTCCAGGGACACCCAGGGCACCCCCAGGGACACCTAGCAGACAGGCCGGGCACCCCCAGGGACACCTAGGGGACAGGCAGGGCACCCCCAGGGACACTGACGGGAAAGACAGGGCACCCCCAGAGACCCCTAGGGGACAGCCAGGGCACCCCAGGGACACCCAGGGCACCCCCAGGGACACCTAGAGAACCGCCAGGGCACCCCCAGGGACACCTAGGAGACAGCCAGGGCACGCCAGGGACACCCAGGGCACCCTCAGGGACCCCTAGGGGAGAGCTAGGGCACCCCCAGGGACACTGAGGGGACAGCCATGGCACCCCAGGGACACCTAGGGCACAGCCAGGGCACCCTAGGGACAGCCAGGGCAGCCCAGGGACACCTACGGCACAGCCAGGGCACTCTCTGGGACACCAAGGACAGCCAGGGCACCCCAAGGTCAGCCAGGGCAGCCCAGGGACACCTAGGGGACAGGCAGGGCACCCCAGGGCAGCCCAGGGACACCCAGGGTACCCCAGGGACACGTAGGGGACCTCCCGGGCACCCCAGGGACACCCAGGGCCCCCCCAGGGACACCTAGGGGACAGCCAGGGCCCCCCCAGGGACACCTAGGGGACAGCCAGGGCTACCCAGGGACACCCAGGGCACCCCCAGGGACACCGAGGGGACAGCCAGGGCACCCTAGGGACAGCCATGGCACCCTAGGGACAGCCAGGGCACGCCCAGAGACACCGAGGGCATAGCCAGGGCACCCTAGGGACAGCCAGGGCACACCTAGGGAATCCTAAGGGACAGGCAGGGCACCCCCAGGGACACTGACGGGACAGCCAGGGCAGCCCCAGAGACCCCTAGGGGACAGCCAGGGACCTCCTAGGGACACTCTGGGCACCCCAAGGGACACCTTGGGGTCAGCCAGGGCACCCCAGGGACACCCAGGGCACCCCCAGGGACACGGAGGGGACAGCCAGGGCACCCCCAGGGACACCTAGGGCAAGGCAGGACACCCCCAGGGACACGTAGGGGACAGGCAGGGCACCTCCAGGGACAGCCAGGGTACCCCCAGGGACACCTAGGGACAGTCAGGGCACCCCAGGGACACCTAAGTGACAGCCAGGGCACCCCAGGGACATCGAGGGACAGCCAGGAACCGCCTGGGACAGCCAGCTCACCCCCACTGCCGCCTCCATCTCCAGGAGCTATCAAAACCCTCCTCAGGTTCTTTGATGCCTCAAATGGGCCGCCCAAACCTCCCGAATACCCCCCAAAGCACCCAAAGCAGCCCCCAGGACGCCCCCCAGACCCCCCACAACCCAAAAACCCCCTCCACGACAACTCAGGACCCCCAGGATCCCCCCAAATCCGCGCCCCCCTCACCCTGAGGTCCCGTTTGAGCCGCTCCACGTTGCGGACAGGCACCAGCTCATCAAGCCCCAAGCACCAACACCTGCGGGACTGGGATGGACTGAGAGCACTGGGAGGGTGACCAGAGAAACCTGGGATGGACAAAGAGTGGACTGGGATGAACTGGGATGAACTGGCAGGCTTGTGGGGGTCCATGGTGGCCACTCGGTGCCTTACTGGTCTATACTGGGATGGGTCGGATGGCCCCAGGGGAGGGGGTGAGGCCACAATGGTCCAGACTGGGAGGGGAGTCACCATGGCGCCGGAGGCGGAGTCGAGGATACGAGCCAGGCAAGGACACCTAGGGGACAGCCAGGGCAACCCAGGGACACCAGGGCCCCCCCAGAGACACCTAGGGGACAGCCAGGGAACCCCAGGGACACCCTGTACACCCCCAGGGACACCTAGGGGACAGCCAGGGCCCATCCCGAGACACCTAGGGGACAGCCAGGGAACCCCAGGGACACCCTGTGCACGCCCAGGGACACCCAGGGCACACCCAGGGACACCTAGGGGACAGCCAGGGCACCCTAGGGACAGCCAGGGCACCCCCAGGGACACCGAGGGCACAGCCAGGGCACCCCCAGGGACACCGAGAGGACAGGCAGGGCACCCCCAGGGACACCTTGGGGACAGCCAGGACACCCCAGGGACAGCGAGGGCACCCCCAGGGACACCCAGGGCATCCCCAGGGACACCTAGGGGACAGCCAGGGCACCCCCAGGGACACCCAGGGCACCCCCAGGGACACCTAGGGGACAGCCAGGGCACCCCCAGGGACACCAAGGGGACGCCCAGGGACACCTAGGGGACAGCCAGGGCACCCCAGGGACAGCGAGGGCACCCCCAGGGACACCTAGGGGACAGCCAGGGACATCTAGGGGACAGGCAGGGCACCCCCAGGGACACCAAGGGGACAGCAAGGGCACCCCCAGGGACACCTAAGGGACACCCTGGGCACCCCCAGGGACACCAAGGGGACGCCCAGGGACACCTAGGGGACAGCCAGGGCACCCCAGGGACAGCGAGGGCACCCCCAGGGACACCTAGGGGACAGCCAGGGACATCTAGGGGACAGGCAGGGCACCCCCAGGGACACCGAGGGGAAAGCCAGGGCACCCCCAGGGACGCCTAGGGGAAGGCAGGACACCCTCAGTGACACCTAGGGGACAGCCAGGGCACCCCCAGGGACATTTAGGGGACAGCCAAGGCACTCCAGGGACACCCAGGGCACCCCCAGGGACACCTCGGGGACAGGCAGGGAACCCCCAGGGACACCTAGGGGACAGGCAGGGCACCCCCAGGGACACTGACGGGACAGCCAGGGCACCCCCAGAGACCCCTAGGAGACAGCCAGGGCACCCCAGGGACACCCAGGGCACCCCCAGGGACACCAAGGGGACAGCCAGGGCACCCCAGGGACACCCAGGGCACCCCCAGCGACACCTAGGGGACAGGCAGGGCACCCCCAGGGACACCCAGGGCACCCCGAACGACACCTAGGGGACAGGCAGGGCACACCCAGGGACACCTAGGGGACAGGCAGGGCACCCCCAGGGACACCGAGGGGAAAGCCAGGGCACTCCCAGGGACATTTAGGGGACAGCCAGGGCACTCCAGGGACACCCAGGGCACACCCAGGGACACCCCAAGGGACACCCAGGTCACCCCCAGGGACACCTATGGGACAGCCAGGGCACCCCAGGCACACCCAGGGCACCCCCAGGGACACATAGGGGACAGCCACGGCACACTAGGGAGAGCCAGGGCACCCCCAGGGACACCGAGGCGACAGCCACGGCACCCCCAGAGACACAGAGGGCACAGCCAGGGAGCCCTGGGGACAGCCAGGGCACCCCCAGGGACACCTAGGGGACAGGCAGGTCACCCCCAGGGACACCTAGGGGACAGCCAGGGCACCCTAGGGACAGCCAGGGCACACCCAGGGACACCTAGGGGACAGGCATGGCACCCCCAGGGATACCTAGGGGAAAGGCAGGGCACCCCCAAGGCACCCCAGGGACACCCAGGGCTCTCCCAGGGACACCAAGGGGACAGCCATGGCACCCCAGGGACACCAAGGGGACAGCCAGGGCACCCCTAGGGACACCTAGGGGACAGCCAGGGCACGCCAGGGACACCCAGGGCACCCCGTGGGACTCCAAGGGGACAGACAGGGCACCCCCAGGGACACCGAAGGGAAAGCCAGGGCACCCCAAGGGACACCTAGGGGAAGGCAGGACACCCCAAGGGACACCTAGGGGACAGCCAGGGCACCCCCAGGGACATTTAGGGGACAGCTAGGGCACTCCAGGGACACCCAGGGCACCCCCAGGGACATTTAGGTGACAGCCAGGGCACTCCAGGGACACCCAGGGAACCACCAGGGACACCTAGAGGACAGGCAGGGAACCCCCAGGGACACCTAGGGGACAGCCAGGGCACACCCAGGGACACCCAGGGCACCCCCAGGGACACCAAGGGGACAGGCAGGGAACCCCCAGGGACACCTAGGGGATGGCCAGGGCCCCCCCAGGGACACCTAGGGGACAGGAAGGGAACCCCCAGGGCACCCCAGGGACACCCAGGGCACCCCCAGGGACACCAAGGGGACAGCCAGAGCACCGCAAGGACAGCCAGGGCACCCACAGGGACACCTAGGGGACAGCAAGGGCACCCCAGGGTCACCCAGGGCACCCCCAGGGACACGTAGCGGACAGCCAGGGCACCCCAGGGACACCCTGGGCGCCCTCAGGGAAACCTAGGGGACAGCCAGGGCACCCCCAGGGACACCCAGGGCACCGCCAGGGACACCTAGGGGACAGGCAGGGCACCCCCAGAGACCCCTAGGGGACAGACAGGGCACCCTAGGGACAGCCATGGCACCCCCAGGGACACCGAGGGGACAGGCAGGGAACCCTAGGGACAGCCAGGGCACCCCCAGGGACACCGAGGGCACAGCCAGGGCACCCTGGGGACAGGCAGGGCACCCCCAGGGACACCTAGGGGACAGGAATGGCACCACCCAGGGACACGTAGGGGACAGGCAGGGCACCCCCAGGAACACCTAAGGGACAGCCAGGGCCCCCCCCAAGGACACCAAAGGGAAAGGCAGGGCACCCCCAGGGACACCGAGGGGAAAGCCACGGCATCCCCAAGGACACGTAGAGGACAGCCATGGCACCCCAGGGACAGCCAGGGCACCCCCAGGGACACCAAGGGGACGGCCAGAGCACCCCAGGGACACCCAGGGCACCCCCAGGGACACCTAGGGGACAGCCAGGGCACCCCCAGGGACACCGAGGGGACAGCCACGGCACCCCCAGAGACACCGAGGGCACAGCCAGGGCACCCTGGGGACAGCCAGGGCACCCCCAGGGACACCTAGGGGACAGGCAGGTCACCCCCAGGGACACCTAGGGGACAGCCAGGGCACCCTAGGGACAGCCAGGGCACACCCAGGGACACCTAGGGGACAGGCCTGGCACCCCCAGGGACACCTAGGGGACAGGCAGGGCACCCCCAAGGCACCCCAGGGACACCCAGGGCACCCCCAGGGCCACCTAGGGGATAGCCAGGGCACCCCAGGGACAGCGAGGGGCACCCCCAGGGACACCCAGGGCACCCCCATGGAAACCTAGGGGACAGCCAGGGCACCCCCAGGGACACCCAGGGCACCCCCCAGGGACACCTAGGGGAGAGCCAGCGCACCCCCAGGGACACCTAGGGGAGAGGCAGGGCACCCCCAGGGACACCTAGGGGACAGCCAGGGCACCCCCAGGGGACACCTAGGGCACAGCCAGGGCACTCCAGGGACAGCCAGGGCACCCCCAGGGACACCTAGGGGACAGCCAGGGCACCCCGAGGGACACCAGCGCACCCCAAGGGACACCTAGGTGACAGCCAGGGCACCCCTAGGGACAGCCAGGGGCACCCCCAGGGACCCCTAGGGCACAGCCAGGGCACGCCAGGGACAGCCAGGGGCACCCCCAGGGACACCAAGGGCACATCCAGAGCACCCCAGGGGACAGCCAGGGGCACCCACAGGGACACCGAAGGAACACCCTGGGCACCCCCCAGGGACACCAAGGGGACCCCCAGGGACACCTAGGGGACAGGCAGGGCATTCCCAGGGACACTGACGGGACAGCCAGGGCACCCCCAGAGACCCCCTAGGGGACAGCCAGGGCACTCCCAGGGACACTCTGGGCACCCACAGGGACACCTAGGGGACAGCCAGGGCACACCAGGGACACCGAGGGCACCCCCAGGGACACCTAGGGGACCTCCAGGGGCACCCCCAGGGACACCCAGGGCACCCCCAGGGCCACCTAGGGGACAGCCAGGGCACCCCAGGGACAGCCAGGGGCCCTTCCAGGGACACCTAGGGGGACAGCCAGGGCACCCCAGGCACACCCAGGGCTCCCCCAGGGACACCTAGGGGACAGCCAGGGCACCCCCCAGGGGACACCTAGAAGACAGCCAGGGCAACCCCAGGGACACCTAGGGGACAGCCAGGGCACCCCCCAGGGACACCTAGGGGACAGCCAGGGCACTCCAGAGACAGCCAGGGCACCCCCAGGGGACACCTAGGGGGACAGCCAGGGCAACCCGAGGGACAGCCAGAGCACCCCACAGGGACACCAAGGGGTTAGCCAGGGCACCCTAGGGACAGCCAGGGCAACGCCAGGGACACCTAGGGGGACAGCCAGGGGCATCCCCAGGGACAGCCAGGGCACACCCAGGGACACCTAGAGGACAGCCAGGGCACCCCCAGGGACACCTAGGGGACAGCCAGGGCACCCCCAGGGACACCCAGGGCACCCCCCAGGGGACACTCTAGAGGAAAGCCAGGGCACCCCCAGGGACACCTAGGGGACAGGCAGGGGCACCCCCCAGGGACACCTAGGGGGACAGCCAGGGCCCCCCCCAGGGACAACTAGGGGACAGCCAGGGCACTCCAGGGACACCCAGGGCACCCCCCAGGGACACCTAGGGGACAGCCAGGGGCACCCCTAAAGACAGCCAGGGAACCCCCAGGGACACAGAGGGGGAAAGCCAGGGCACCCCCCAGGGACACCCAGGTCACCCCCAGGGACACGTAGGGGACAGCCACGGCACACTAGGGACAGCCAGGGCACCCCCAAGGGACACCGAGGGGGACAGCCACGGCACCCCCAGAGACACCGAGGGGCACAGCCAGGGCACCCTGGGGACAGCCAGGGCACCCCCAGGGACACCTAGGGGACAGGCAGGTCACCCCCAGGGACACCTAGGGGACAGCCAGGGCACCCTAGGGACAGCCAGGGCACACCCAGGGACACCTAGGGGACAGGCCTGGCACCCCCAGGGACACCTAGGGGACAGGCAGGGCACCCCCAAGGGCACCCCAGGGACACCCAGGGCACCCCCCAGGGCCACCTAGGGGATAGCCAGGGCACCCCCCAGGGACCCCTAGGGGAGAGGCAGGGCACCCCCAGGGACACCTAGGGGACAGCCAGGGGCACCCCCAGGGGACACCTAGGGGACAGCCAGGGCACTCCAGGGACAGCCAGGGCACCCCCAGGGACACCTAGGGGACAGCCAGGGCACCACGAGGGACACCAGCGCACCCCCAAGGGACACCTAGGTGACAGCCCAGGGCACCCTAGGGACAGCCAGGGCACCCCCAGGGACCCCTAGGGCACAGCCAGGGCACGCCAGGGACAGCCAGGGCACCCCCAGGGACACCAAGGGGACATCCAGAGCACCCCAGGGACAGGCCAGGGCACCCCCAGGGACACCGAAGGAACACCCTGGGCACCCCCAGGGGACACCAAGGGGACCCCCAGGGACACCTAGGGGACAGGCAGGGCATTCCCAGGGACACTGACGGGACAGCCAGGGCACCCCCCAGAGACCCCTAGGGGACAGCCAGGGGCACTCCCAGGGACACTCTGGGCACCCACAGGGACACCTAGGGGACAGCCAGGGCACACCAGGGACACCGAGGGCACCCCCAGAGACACCCTAGGGGACCTCCAGGGGCACCCCCAGGGACACCCAGGGCACCCCCAGGGCCACCTAGGGGATAGCCAAAGCACCCCAGGGACAGCCAGGGCCCCCACAGGGACACCTAGGGGACAGCCAGGGCACCCCCAGGCACACCTAGGGAACAGCCAGGGGCACTCCAGAGACAGCCAGGGGCACCCCCAGGGACACCTAGGGGACAGCCAGGGCACCCGAGGGACAGCCAGAGCACCCCCCAGGGACACCAAGGGGACAGCCAGGGCACCCTAGGGACAGCCAGGGCAACGCCAGGGACACCTAGGGGACATCCAGGGGCATCCCCAGGGGACACCCAGGGCACCCCCAGGGACACCTAGAGGACAGCCAGGGCACCCCCAGGGACACCTAGGGGACAGCCAGGGCACCCCCAGGGACACCCAGGGCACCCCCAGGGACACCTAGAGGACAGCCAGGGCACCCCCAGGGACACCTAGGGGACAGGCAGGGCACCCCCAGGGACACCTAGGGGACAGCCAGGGCCCCCCCAGGGACAACTAGGGGACAGCCAGGGCACTCCAGGGACAACCAGGGCACCCCCAGGGACACCTAGGGGACAGCCAGGGCAGCCTAAAGACAGCCAGGGAACCCCCAGGGACACAGAGGGGACAGGCAGGGCACCCCCAGGGACACCGAGGGGAAAGCCAGGGCACCCCCAGGGACACCGAGGGGAAGGCAGGACACCCCCAGGGACACCTAGGGGACAGCCAGGGCACTCCCAGGGACACTCTGGGCACCCACAGGGACACCTTGAAGACAGCCAGGGCACCTCAGGGACATCCAGGGCACCCCCAGGGACACCCAGGGCACCCCCAGGGACACCTAGAGGACAGCCAGGGCACCCCCAGTGACACCTAGGGGACAGCCAGGGCACCCCCAGGAACACCTAGGGGACAGCCAGGGCACTCCAGAGACAGCCAGGGCACCCCCAGGGACACCTAGGGGACAGCCAGGGCACCCTAGGGACAGCCAGGGCACCCCCAGGGACACCAAGGGCACCGCCAGGGCACCCTAGGGACACCCAGCGCACCCCCAGGGACACCTAGGGGACAGCCAGGGCATCCCCAGGGACACCCAGGGCACCCCCAGGGACACCTAGAGGACAGCCAGGGCATCCCCAGGGACACCTAGGGGACAGGCAGGGCACCCCCAGGGACACCTAGGGGACAGCCAGGGCCCCCCCATAGACAATTAGGGGACAGACAGGGCACCCCAGGGACACCCAGGGCACCCCCAGGGACACTTAGGGGACAGCCAGGGCACCCCCCAGGGACCCCTAGGGGACAGCCAGGGCACCCCCAGGGACACCCAGGGCACCCCCAGGGACACCTAGGGGACAGCCAGGGCACCCTAGGGACAGCCAGGGCACCCCCAGGGACACCGAGGGCACAGCCATGCCACCCTAGGGACAGCCAGGGCACCCCCAAGGACACCTAAGGGACACGCAGGGAACCCCCAGGGACACCTAGGGAACAGCCAGGGCATCCCCAGGGACACCCAGGGCACCCCCAGGGACACCAAGGGGACAGCAAGGGCACCCCCAGGGACACCTAAGGGACACCCTGGGCACCCCCAGGGACACCAAGGGGACGCCCAGGGACACCTAGGGGACAGCCAGGGCACCCCAGGGACAGCGAGGGCACCCCCAGGGACACCTAGGGGACAGCCAGGGCAGCCCAGGGACACTCAGGGCACCCCCAGGGACACCTAGGGGACAGCCAGGGAACCCCAGGGACACCCTAGCCACCCCCAGGGACACCTAGGGGACAGCCAGGGCCCCCCCAGGGACACCAAGGGGATAGCCAGCGCCCCTCCAGGGACACCCAGGGCACCCCCAGGGACATCTAGGGGACAGGCAGGGCACCCCCAGGGACACCGAGGGGAAACCAGGGCACCCCCAGGGACGCCTAGGGGAAGGCAGGACACCCACAGTGACACCTAGGGGACAGCCAGGGCACCCCCAGGGACATTTAGGGGACAGCCAGGGCACCCCCAGGGACATTTAGGGGACAGCTAGGGCACTCCAGGGACACCCAGGGCACCCCCAGGGACACCAAGGGGACAGCAAGGGCACCCCCAGGGACACCTAAGGGACACCCTGGGCACCCCCAGGGACACCAAGGGGACGCCCAGGGACACCTAGGGGACAGCCAGGGCACCCCAGGGACAGCGAGGGCACCCCCAGGGACACCTAGGGGACAGCCAGGGACATCTAGGGGACAGGCAGGGCACCCCCAGGGACACCGAGGGGAAAGCCAGGGCACCCCCAGGGACGCCTAGGGGAAGGCAGGACACCCTCAGTGACACCTAGGGGACAGCCAGGGCACCCCCAGGGACACCCTGGGCGCCCTCAGGGAAACCTAGGGGACAGCCAGGGCACCCCCAGGGACACCCAGGGCACCCCCAGGGACACCTAGGGGACAGGCAGGGCACCCCCAGAGACCCCTAGGGGACAGACAGGGCACCCTAGGGACAGCCATGGCACCCCCAGGGACACCGAGGGGACAGGCAGGGAACCCTAGGGACAGCCAGGGCACCCCCAGGGACACCGATGGCACAGCCAGGGCACCCTGGGGACAGGCAGGGCACCCCCAGGGACACCTAGGGGACAGGAATGGCACCACCCAGGGACACGTAGGGGACAGGCAGGGCACCCCCAGGGACACCTAGGGGACAGCCAGGGCCCCCCCAAGGACACCAAAGGGAAAGGCAGGGCACCCCCAGGGACACCGAGGGGACAGCCACGGCATCCCCAGGGACACGTAGAGGACAGCCATGGCACCCCAGGGACAGCCAGGGCACCCCCAGGGACACCAAGGGGACGGCCAGAGCACCCCAGGGACACCCAGGGCACCCCCAGGGACACCTAGGGGACAGCCAAGGCACCCCCAGGGACACCGAGGGGACAGCCACGGCACCCCCAGAGACACCGAGGGCACAGCCAGGGCACCCTGGGGACAGCCAGGGCACCCCCAGGGACACCTAGGGGACAGGCAGGTCACCCCCAGGGACACCTAGGGGACAGCCAGGGCACCCTAGGGACAGCCAGGGCACACCCAGGGACACCTAGGGGACAGGCCTGGCACCCCCAGGGACACCTAGGGGACAGGCAGGGCACCCCCAAGGCACCCCAGGGACACCCAGGGCACCCCCAGGGCCACCTAGGGGATAGCCAGGGCACCCCAGGGACAGCGAGGGCACCCCCAGGGACACCCAGGGCACCCCCATGGAAACCTAGGGGACAGCCAGGGCACCCCCAGGGACACCCAGGGCACCCCCAGGGACACCTAGGGGAGAGCCAGCGCACCCCCAGGGACACCTAGGGGAGAGGCAGGGCACCCCCAGGGACACCTAGGGGACAGCCAGGGCACCCCCAGGGACACCTAGGGCACAGCCAGGGCACTCCAGGGACAGCCAGGGCACCCCCAGGGACACCTAGGGGACAGCCAGGGCACCCCGAGGGACACCAGCGCACCCCAAGGGACACCTAGGTGACAACCAGGGCACCCTAGGGACAGCCAGGGCACCCCCAGGGACCCCTAGGGCACAGCCAGGGCACGCCAGGGACAGCCAGGGCACCCCCAGGGACACCGAAGGAACACCCTGGGCACCCCCAGGGACACCAAGGGGACCCCCAGGGACACCTAGGGGACAGGCAGGGCATTCCCAGGGACACTGACGGGACAGCCAGGGCACCCCCAGAGACCCCTAGGGGACAGCCAGGGCACTCCCAGGGACACTCTGGGCACCGACAGGGACACCTTGAGGACAGCCAGGGCACACCAGGGACACCGAGGGCACCCCCAGGGACACCTAGGGGACCTCCAGGGCACCCCCAGGGACACCCAGGGCACCCCCAGGGCCACCTAGGGGACAGCCAGGGCACCCCAGGGACAGCCAGGGCCCCCACAGGGACACCTAGGGGACAGCCAGGGCACCCCAGGCACACCCAGGGCTCCCCCAGGGACACCTAGGGGACAGCCAGGGCACCCCCAGGGACACCTAGAAGACAGCCAGGGCAACCCCAGGGACACCTAGGGGACAGCCAGGGCACCCCCAGGGACACCTAGGGGACAGCCAGGGCACTCCAGAGACAGCCAGGGCACCCCCAGGGACACCTAGGGGACAGCCAGGGCACCCGAGGGACAGCCAGAGCACCCCCAGGGACACCAAGGGGACAGCCAGGGCACCCTAGGGACAGCCAGGGCAACGCCAGGGACACCTAGGGGACAGCCAGGGCATCCCCAGGGACAGCCAGGGCACACCCAGGGACACCTAGAGGACAGCCAGGGCACCCCCAGGGACACCTAGGGGACAGCCAGGGCACCCCCAGGGACACCCAGGGCACCCCCAGGGACACCTAGAGGAAAGCCAGGGCACCCCCAGGGACACCTAGGGGACAGGCAGGGCACCCCCAGGGACACCTAGGGGACAGCCAGGGCCCCCCCAGGGACAACTAGGGGACAGCCAGGGCACTCCAGGGACACCCCAGGGCACCCCCAGGGACACCTAGGGGACAGCCAGGGCACCCTAAAAACAGCCAGGGAACCCCCAGGGACACAGAGGGGAAAGCCAGGGCACCCCCAGGGACACCCAGGTCACCCCCAGGGACACGTAGGGGACAGCCACGGCACACTAGGGACAGCCAGGGCACCCCCAGGGACACCGAGGGGACAGCCACGGCACCCCCAGAGACACCGAGGGCACAGCCAGGGCACCCTGGGGACAGCCAGGGCACCCCCAGGGACACCTAGGGGACAGGCAGGTCTCCCCCAGGGACACCTAGGGGACAGCCAGGGCACCCTAGGGACAGCCAGGGCACACCCAGGGACACCTAGGGGACAGGCCTGGCACCCCCAGGGACACCTAGGGGACAGGCAGGGCACCCCCAAGGCACCCCAGGGACACCCAGGGCACCCCCAGGGCCACCTAGGGGATAGCCAGGGCACCCCAGGGACAGCGAGGGCACCCCCAGGGACACCCAGGGCACCCCCAGGGACACCTAGGGGAGAGCCAGGGCACCCCCAGGGACACCTAGGGGAGAGGCAGGGCACCCCCAGGGACACCTAGGGGACAGCCAGGGCACCCCCAGGGACACCTAGGGGACAGCCAGGGCACTCCAGGGACAGCCAGGGCACCCCCAGGGACACCTAGGGGACAGCCAGGGCACCACGAGGGACACCAGCGCACCCCAAGGGACACCTAGGTGACAGCCAGGGCACCCTAGGGACAGCCAGGGCACCCCCAGGGACCCCTAGGGCACAGCCAGGGCACGCCAGGGACAGCCAGGGCACCCCCAGGGACACCAAGGGGACATCCAGAGCACCCCAGGGGACAGCCAGGGCACCCCCAGGGACACCGAAGGAACACCCTGGGCACCCCAGGGACACCAAGGGGACCCCCAGGGACACCTAGGGGACAGGCAGGGCATTCCCAGGGACACTGACGGGACAGCCAGGGCACCCCCAGAGACCCCTAGGGGACAGCCAGGGCACTCCCAGGGACACTCTGGGCACCCACAGGGACACCTAGGGGACAGCCAGGGCACACCAGGGACACCGAGGGCACCCCCAGAGACACCTAGGGGACCTCCAGGGCACCCCCAGGGACACCCAGGGCACCCCCAGGGCCACCTAGGGGACAGCCAAAGCACCCCAGGGACAGCCAGGGCCCCCACAGGGGACACCTAGGGGACAGCCAGGGCACCCCAGGCACACCCAGGGCTCCCCCCAGGAACACCTAGGGGACAGCCAGGGCACCCCCAGGGACACCTAGGGGACAGCCAGGGCACCCCCAGGGACACCCAGGGCACCCCCAGGGACACCTAGGGGACAGCCAGGGCACCCTAGGGACAGCCAGGGCACCCCCAGGGACACCGAGGGCACAGCCATGCCACCCTAGGGACAGCCAGGGCACCCCCAAGGACACCTAAGGGACACGCAGGGAACCCCCAGGGACACCTAGGGAACAGCCAGGGCATCCCCAGGGACACCCAGGGCACCCCCAGGGACACCAACGGGACAGCAAGGGCACCCCCAGGGACACCTAAGGGACACCCTGGGCACCCCCAGGGACACCAAGGGGACGCCCAGGGACACCTAGGGGACAGCCAGGGCACCCCAGGGACAGCGAGGGCACCCCCAGGGACACCTAGGGGACAGCCAGGGCAGCCCAGGGACACTCAGGGCACCCCCAGGGACACCTAGGGGACAGCCAGGGAACCCCAGGAACACCCTAGCCACCCCCAGGGACACCTAGGGGACAGCCAGGGCCCCCCCAGGGACACCAAGGGAATAGCCAGCGCCCCTCCAGGGACACCCAGGGCACCCCCAGGGACATCTAGGGGACAGGCAGGGCACCCCCAGGGACACCGAGGGGAAACCAGGGCACCCCCAGGGACGCCTAGGGGAAGGCAGGACACCCACAGTGACACCTAGGGGACAGCCAGGGCACCCCCAGGGACATTTAGGGGACAGCCAGGGCACCCCCAGGGACATTTAGGGGACAGCTAGGGCACTCCAGGGACACCCAGGGCACCCCCAGGGACACCAAGGGGACAGCAAGGGCACCCCCCCCAGGGACACCTAAGGGACACCCTGGGCACCCCCAGGGACACCAAGGGGACGCCCAGGGACACCTAGGGGACAGCCAGGGCACCCCAGGGACAGCGAGGGCACCCCCAGGGACACCTATAGGACAGCCAGGGACATCTAGGGGACAGGCAGGGCACCCCCAGGGACACCGAGGGGAAAGCCAGGGCACCCCCAGGGACGCCTAGGGGAAGGCAAGACACCCTCAGTGACACCTAGGGGACAGCCAGGGCACCCCCAGGGACACCCTGGGCGCCCTCAGGGAAACCTAGGGGACAGCCAGGGCACCCCCAGGGACACCCAGGGCACCCCCAGGGACACCTAGGGGACAGGCAGGGCACCCCCAGAGACCCCTAGGGGACAGACAGGGCACCCTAGGGACAGCCATGGCACCCCCAGGGACACCGAGGGGACAGGCAGGGAACCCTAGGGACAGCCAGGGCACCCCCAGGGACACCGAGGGCACAGCCAGGGCACCCTGGGGACAGGCAGGGCACCCCCAGGGACACCTAGGGGACAGGAATGGCACCACCCAGGGACACGTAGGGGACAGGCAGGGCACCCCCAGGGACACCTAGGGGACAGCCAGGGCCCCCCCAAGGACACCAAAGGGAAAGGCAGGGCACCCCCAGGGACACTGAGGGGACAGCCACGGCATCCCCAGGGACACGTAGAGGACAGCCATGGCACCCCAGGGACAGCCAGGGCACCCCCAGGGACACCAAGGGGACGGCCAGAGCACCCCAGGGACACCCAGGGCACCCCCAGGGACACCTAGGGGACAGCCAGGGCACCCCCAGGGACACCGAGGGGACAGCCACGGCACCCCCAGAGACACCGAGGGCACAGCCAGGGCACCCTGGGGACAGCCAGGGCACCCCCAGGGACACCTAGGGGACAGGCAGGTCACCCCCAGGGACACCTAGGGGACAGCCAGGGCACCCTAGGGACAGCCAGGGCACACCCAGGGACACCTAGGGGACAGGCCTGGCACCCCCAGGGACACCTAGGGGACAGGCAGGGCACCCCCAAGGCACCCCAGGGACACCCAGGGCACCCCCAGGGCCACCTAGGGGATAGCCAGGGCACCCCAGGGACAGCGAGGGCACCCCCAGGGACACCCAGGGCACCCCCATGGAAACCTAGGGGACAGCCAGGGAACCCCCAGGGACACCCAGGGCACCCCCAGGGACACCTAGGGGAGAGCCAGCGCACCCCCAGGGACACCTAGGGGAGAGGCAGGGCACCCCCAGGGACACCTAGGGGACAGCCAGGGCACCCCCAGGGACACCTAGGGCACAGCCAGGGCACTCCAGGGACAGCCAGGGCACCCCCAGGGACACCTAGGGGACAGCCAGGGCACCCCGAGGGACACCAGCGCACCCCAAGGGACACCTAGGTGACAGCCAGGGCACCCTAGGGACAGCCAGGGCACCCCCAGGGACCCCTAGGGCACAGCCAGGGCACGCCAGGGACAGCCAGGGCACCCCCAGGGACACCAAGGGCACATCCAGAGCACCCCAGGGACAGCCAGGGCCCCCCCAGGGACACCGAAGGAACACCCTGGGCACCCCCAGGGACACCAAGGGGACCCCCAGGGACACCTAGGGGACAGGCAGGGCATTCCCAGGGACACTGACGGGACAGCCAGGGCACCCCCAGAGACCCCTAGGGGACAGCCAGGGCACTCCCAGGGACACTCTGGGCACCCACAGGGACACCTAGGGGACAGCCAGGGCACACCAGGGACACCGAGGGCACCCCCAGGGACACCTAGGGGACCTCCAGGGCACCCCCAGGGACACCCAGGGCACCCCCAGGGCCACCTAGGGGACAGCCAGGGCACCCCAGGGACAGCCAGGGCCCTTCCAGGGACACCTAGGGGACAGCCAGGGCACCCCAGGCACACCCAGGGCTCCCCCAGGGACACCTAGGGGACAGCCAGGGCACCCCCAGGGACACCTAGAAGACAGCCAGGGCAACCCCAGGGACACCTAGGGGACAGCCAGGGCACCCCCAGGGACACCTAGGGGACAGCCAGGGCACTCCAGAGACAGCCAGGGCACCCCCAGGGACACCTAGGGGACAGCCAGGGCACCCGAGGGACAGCCAGAGCACCCCCAGGGACACCAAGGGGACAGCCAGGGCACCCTAGGGACAGCCAGGGCAACGCCAGGGACACCTAGGGGACAGCCAGGGCATCCCCAGGGACAGCCAGGGCACACCCAGGGACACCTAGAGGACAGCCAGGGCACCCCCAGGGACACCTAGGGGACAGCCAGGGCACCCCCAGGGACACCCAGGGCACCCCCAGGGACACCTAGAGGAAAGCCAGGGCACCCCCAGGGACACCTAGGGGACAGGCAGGGCACCCCCAGGGACACCTAGGGGACAGCCAGGGCCCCCCCAGGGACAACTAGGGGACAGCCAGGGCACTCCAGGGACACCCAGGGCACCCCCAGGGACACCTAGGGGACAGCCAGGGCACCCTAAAGACAGCCAGGGAACCCCCAGGGACACAGAGGGGAAAGCCAGGGCACCCCCAGGGACACCCAGGTCACCCCCAGGGACACGTAGGGGACAGCCACGGCACACTAGGGACAGCCAGGGCACCCCCAGGGACACCGAGGGGACAGCCACGGCACCCCCAGAGACACCGAGGGCACAGCCAGGGCACCCTGGGGACAGCCAGGGCACCCCCAGGGACACCTAGGGGACAGCCAGGGCACTCCAGGGACAGCCAGGGCACCCCCAGGGACACCTAGGGGACAGCCAGGGCACCACGAGGGACACCAGCGCACCCCAAGGGACACCTAGGTGACAGCCAGGGCACCCTAGGGACAGCCAGGGCACCCCCAGGGACCCCTAGGGCACAGCCAGGGCACGCCAGGGACAGCCAGGGCACCCCCAGGGACACCAAGGGGACATCCAGAGCACCCCAGGGACAGCCAGGGCACCCCCAGGGACACCGAAGGAACACCCTGGGCACCCCCAGGGACACCAAGGGGACCCCCAGGGACACCTAGGGGACAGGCAGGGCATTCCCAGGGACACTGACGGGACAGCCAGGGCACCCCCAGAGACCCCTAGGGGACAGCCAGGGCACTCCCAGGGACACTCTGGGCACCCACAGGGACACCTAGGGGACAGCCAGGGCACACCAGGGACACCGAGGGCACCCCCAGAGACACCTAGGGGACCTCCAGGGCACCCCCAGGGACACCCAGGGCACCCCCAGGGCCACCTAGGGGACAGCCAAAGCACCCCAGGGACAGCCAGGGCCCCCACAGGGACACCTAGGGGACAGCCAGGGCACCCCAGGCACACCCAGGGCTCTCCCAGGAACACCTAGGGGACAGCCAGGGCACCCCCAGGCACACCTAGGGAACAGCCAGGGCACTCCAGAGACAGCCAGGGCACCCCCAGGGACACCTAGGGGACAGCCAGGGCACCCGAGGGACAGCCAGAGCACCCCCAGGGACACCAAGGGGACAGCCAGGGCACCCTAGGGACAGCCAGGGCAACGCCAGGGACACCTAGGGGACATCCAGGGCATCCCCAGGGACACCCAGGGCACCCCCAGGGACACCTAGAGGACAGCCAGGGCACCCCCAGGGACACCTAGGGGACAGCCAGGGCACCCCCAGGGACACCCAGGGCACCCCCAGGGACACCTAGAGGACAGCCAGGGCACCCCCAGGGACACCTAGGGGACAGGCAGGGCACCCCCAGGGACACCTAGGGGACAGCCAGGGCCCCCCCAGGGACAACTAGGGGACAGCCAGGGCACTCCAGGGACACCCAGGGCACCCCCAGGGACACCTAGGGGACAGCCAGGGCAGCCTAAAGACAGCCAGGGAACCCCCAGGGACACAGAGGGGACAGGCAGGGCACCCCCAGGGACACCGAGGGGAAAGCCAGGGCACCCCCAGGGACACCGAGGGGAAGGCAGGACACCCCCAGGGACACCTAGGGGACAGCCAGGGCACTCCCAGGGACACTCTGGGCACCCACAGGGACACCCTGAAGACAGCCAGGGCACCTCAGGGACATCCAGGGCACCCCCAGGGACACCTAGGGGACAGCCAGGGCACCCTAGGGACCGCCAGGGCACCCCCAGGGACACCCAGGGCACCCCCAGGGACACCTAGAGGACAGCCAGGGCACCCCCAGTGACACCTAGGGGACAGCCAGGGCACCCCCAGGAACACCTAGGGGACAGCCAGGGCACTCCAGAGACAGCCAGGGCACCCCCAGGGACACCTAGGGGACAGCCAGGGCACCCGAGGGACAGCCAGGGCATCCCCAGGGACACCCATGGCACCCCCAGGGACACCTAGAGGACAGCCAGGGCATCCCCAGGGACACCTAGGGGACAGGCAGGGCACCCCCAGGGACACCTAGGGGACAGCCAGGGCCCCCCCATAGACAATTAGGGGACAGCCAGGGCACCCCAGGGACACCCAGGGCACCCCCAGGGACACTTAGGGGACAGCCAGGGCACCCCCAGGGACACCTAGGGGACAGCCAGGGCACCCCCAGGGACACCCAGGGCACCCCCAGGGACACCTAGGGGACAGCCAGGGCACCCTAGGGACAGCCAGGGCACCCCCAGGGACACCGATAGGACAGCCAGGGCACCCTAGGGACTGCCATGGCACCCTAGGGACAGCCAGGGCACCCCCAGAGACACCGAGGGCACAGCCAGGGCACCCTAGGGACAGCCAGGGCACACCCAGGGACACCTAAGGGACAGGCAGGGCACCCCCAGGGACACTGACGGGACAGCCAGGGCACCCCCAGAGACCCCTAGGGGACAGCCAGGGACCTCCTAAAGACACTCTGGGCACCCCAAGGGACACCTTGGGGTCAGCCAGGGCACCCCAGGGACACCCAGGGCACCCCCAGGGACACGGAGGGGACAGCCAGGGCACCCCCAGGGACACCTAGGGCAAGGCAGGACACCCCCAGGGACACCTAGGGGACAGGCAGGGCACCTCCAGGGACAGCCAGGGTACCCCCAGGGACACCTAGGGACAGTCAGGGCACCCCAGGGACACCTAGGGGACAGCCAGGGCACCCTAGGGACAGCCAGGGCACCCCGAGGGACACCTAAGTGACAGCCAGGGCACCCCAGGGACATCGAGGGACAGCCAGGAACCCCCTGGGACAGCCAGCTCACCCCCACGGCCACCTCCACCTCCAGGAGCTATCAAAACCCTCCTCAGGTTCTTTGATGCCTCAAATGGGCCGCCCAAACCTCCCGAATACCCCCCAAAGCACCCAAAGCAGCCCCCAGGACGCCCCCCAGACCCCCCACAACCCAAAAACCCCCTCCACGACAACTCAGGACCCCCAGGATCCCCCCAAATCCACGCCCCCCTCACCCTGAGGTCCCGTTTGAGCCGCTCCACAGTTGCGGACAGGCACCAGCTCATCAAGCCCCAAGCACCAACACCTGCGGGACTGGGATGGACTGAGAGCACTGGGAGGGTGACCAGAGAAACCTGGGATGGACAAAGAGTGGACTGGGATGAACTGGGATGAACTGGCAGGCGTGTGGGGGTCCATGGTGGCCACTCGGTGCCTTACTGGTCTATACTGGGATGGGTCGGATGGCCCCAAAGGAGGGGGTGAGGCCACAATGGTCCAGACTGGGAGGGGAGTCACCATGGCGCCGGAGGCGGAGCCGAGGATACGAGCCAGGCAAGGACACCTAGGGGACAGCCAGGGCAAGCCAGGGACACCAGGGCCCCCCCAGAGACACCTAGGGGACAGCCAGGGAACCCCAGGGACACCCTGTACATTCCCAGGGACACCTAGGGGACAGCCAGGGCACATCCCGGGACACCTAGGGGACAGCCAGGGAACCCCAGGGACACCCTGTGCACGCCCAGGGACACCCAGGGCACACCCAGGGACACCTAGGGGACAGCCAGGGCACCCTAGGGACAGCCAGGGCACCCCCAGGGACACCTAGGGGACAGCCAGGGCATTCCAGGGACACCTTGGGGACAGCCAGGGCGCCCCAGGGACAGCCAGGGCACCCCCAAAGACACCTAGGGGACCTCCAGGGCACCCCCAGGGACACCCAGGGCACCCCCAGGGCCACCTAGGGGACAGCCAGGGCACCCCAGGGACAGCGAGGGCACCCCCAGGGACACCTACGGGACAGCCAGGGCACCCCAAGGACAGCCAGGGCAGCCCAGGGACACCTAAGGGAACAGGCAGGGCACCCCAGGGCAGCCCAGGGACACCCAGGGTACCCCAGGGACACGTAGGGGACCTCCCGGGCACCCCAGGGACACCTAGGGGACAGCCAGGGCAGCCCAGGGACACTCAGGGCACTCCCAGGGAAACCAAGGGGACAGCCAGGGAACCCCAGGGACAAGTACGGGACAGCCAGGGAACCCCACTGACACCCTTTGCACCCCCAGGGACACCCAGGGCCCCCCCAGGGACACCTAGGGGACAGCCAGGGAACCCCAGGGACACCCTAGCCACCCCCAGGGACACCTAGGGGACAGCCAGGGAACCCGAGGGAAAGCCAGGGAACCCCCAGGGACACCTAGGGGATAGCCAGCGCCCCCCCCGGGACACCCAGGGCACCCCCAGGGACATCTAGGGGACAGGCAGGGCACCCCCAGGGACACCGAGGGGAAAGCCAGGGCACCCCCAGGGACGCCTAGGGGAAGGCAGGACACCCTCAGTGACAACTAGGGGACAGCCAGGGCACCCCCAGGGACATTTAGGGAACAGCCAGGGCACTCCAGGGACACCCAGGGCACCCCCAGGGACACCTAGGGGACAGGCAGGGAACCCCCAGGGACACCTAGGGGACAGGCAGGGCACCCCGAGGGACACTGACGGGACAGCCAGGGCACCCCCAGAGACCCCTAGGGGACAGCCAGGGCACCCCAGGGACACCCAGGGCACCCCCAGGGACACCAAGGGGACAGCCAGGGCACCCCAGGGACACCCAGGGCACCCCCAGGGACACCTAGGGGACAGGCAGGGCACCCCCAGGGACACCCAGGGGACAGCCAGGGCCCCCCCATAGACAATTAGGGGACAGCCAGGGCACCCCAGGGACACCCAGGGCACCCCCAGGGACACTTAGGGGACAGCCAGGGCACCCCCAGGGACACCTAGGGGACAGCCAGGGCACCCCCAGGGACACCCAGGGCACCCCCAGGGACACCTAGGGGACAGCCAGGGCACCCTAGGGACAGCCAGGGCACCCCCAGGGACACCGATAGGACAGCCAGGGCACCCTAGGGACTGCCATGGCACCCTAGGGACAGCCAGGGCACCCCCAGAGACACCGAGGGCACAGCCAGGGCACCCTAGGGACAGCCAGGGCACACCCAGGGACACCTAAGGGACAGGCAGGGCACCCCCAGGGACACTGACGGGACAGCCAGGGCACCCCCAGAGACCCCTAGGGGACAGCCAGGGACCTCCTAAAGACACTCTGGGCACCCCAAGGGACACCTTGGGGTCAGCCAGGGCACCCCAGGGACACCCAGGGCACCCCCAGGGACACGGAGGGGACAGCCAGGGCACCCCCAGGGACACCTAGGGCAAGGCAGGACACCCCCAGGGACACCTAGGGGACAGGCAGGGCACCTCCAGGGACAGCCAGGGTACCCCCAGGGACACCTAGGGACAGTCAGGGCACCCCAGGGACACCTAGGGGACAGCCAGGGCACCCTAGGGACAGCCAGGGCACCCCGAGGGACACCTAAGTGACAGCCAGGGCACCCCAGGGACATCGAGGGACAGCCAGGAACCCCCTGGGACAGCCAGCTCACCCCCACGGCCACCTCCACCTCCAGAAGCTATCAAAACCCTCCTCAGGTTCTTTGATGCCTCAAATGGGCCGCCCAAACCTCCCGAATACCCCCCAAAGCACCCAAAGCAGCCCCCAGGACGCCCCCCAGACCCCCCACAACCCAAAAACCCCCTCCACGACAACTCAGGACCCCCAGGATCCCCCCAAATCCACGCCCCCCTCACCCTGAGGTCCCGTTTGAGCCGCTCCACAGTTGCGGACAGGCACCAGCTCATCAAGCCCCAAGCACCAACACCTGCGGGACTGGGATGGACTGAGAGCACTGGGAGGGTGACCAGAGAAACCTGGGATGGACAAAGAGTGGACTGGGATGAACTGGGATGAACTGGCAGGCGTGTGGGGGTCCATGGTGGCCACTCGGTGCCTTACTGGTCTATACTGGGATGGGTCGGATGGCCCCAAAGGAGGGGGTGAGGCCACAATGGTCCAGACTGGGAGGGGAGTCACCATGGCGCCGGAGGCGGAGCCGAGGATACGAGCCAGGCAAGGACACCTAGGGGACAGCCAGGGCAAGCCAGGGACACCAGGGCCCCCCCAGAGACACCTAGGGGACAGCCAGGGAACCCCAGGGACACCCTGTACATTCCCAGGGACACCTAGGGGACAGCCAGGGCACATCCCGGGACACCTAGGGGACAGCCAGGGAACCCCAGGGACACCCTGTGCACGCCCAGGGACACCCAGGGCACACCCAGGGACACCTAGGGGACAGCCAGGGCACCCTAGGGACAGCCAGGGCACCCCCAGGGACACCTAGGGGACAGCCAGGGCACCCCAGGGACACCTTGGGGACAGCCAGGGCGCCCCAGGGACAGCCAGGGCACCCCCAAAGACACCTAGGGGACCTCCAGGGCACCCCCAGGGACACCCAGGGCACCCCCAGGGCCACCTAGGGGACAGCCAGGGCACCCCAGGGACAGCGAGGGCACCCCCAGGGACACCTACGGGACAGCCAGGGCACCCCAAGGACAGCCAGGGCAGCCCAGGGACACCTAAGGGAACAGGCAGGGCACCCCAGGGCAGCCCAGGGACACCCAGGGTACCCCAGGGACACGTAGGGGACCTCCCGGGCACCCCAGGGACACCTAGGGGACAGCCAGGGCAGCCCAGGGACACTCAGGGCACTCCCAGGGAAACCAAGGGGACAGCCAGGGAACCCCAGGGACAAGTACGGGACAGCCAGGGAACCCCACTGACACCCTTTGCACCCCCAGGGACACCCAGGGCCCCCCCAGGGACACCTAGGGGACAGCCAGGGAACCCCAGGGACACCCTAGCCACCCCCAGGGACACCTAGGGGACAGCCAGGGAACCCGAGGGAAAGCCAGGGAACCCCCAGGGACACCTAGGGGATAGCCAGCGCCCCCCCCGGGACACCCAGGGCACCCCCAGGGACATCTAGGGGACAGGCAGGGCACCCCCAGGGACACCGAGGGGAAAGCCAGGGCACCCCCAGGGACGCCTAGGGGAAGGCAGGACACCCTCAGTGACAACTAGGGGACAGCCAGGGCACCCCCAGGGACATTTAGGGAACAGCCAGGGCACTCCAGGGACACCCAGGGCACCCCCAGGGACACCTAGGGGACAGGCAGGGAACCCCCAGGGACACCTAGGGGACAGGCAGGGCACCCCGAGGGACACTGACGGGACAGCCAGGGCACCCCCAGAGACCCCTAGGGGACAGCCAGGGCACCCCAGGGACACCCAGGGCACCCCCAGGGACACCAAGGGGACAGCCAGGGCACCCCAGGGACACCCAGGGCACCCCCAGGGACACCTAGGGGACAGGCAGGGCACCCCCAGGGACACCCAGGGCACCCCGAACGACACCTAGGGGACAGGCAGGGCACACCCAGGGACACCTAGGGGACAGCCAGGGCACCCTAAAGACAGCCAGGTCACCCCCAGGGACACCTAGGGGACAGGCAGGGCACCCCCAGGGACACCGAGGGGAAAGCCAGGGCACTCCCAGGGACATTTAGGGGACAGCCAGGGCACCCCAGGGACACCCAGGGCACCCCCAGGGACACCTAGGGGACAGCCAGGGCACCCCCAGGGACACCTAGGGGACAGCCAGGGCATCCCCAGGGACACCCAGGTCACCCCCAGGGACACCTAGGGGACAGCCAGGGCACCCCAGGCACACCCAGGGCACCCTCAGGGACACCAAGGGGACAGCCAGAGCAACGCAAGGACAGCCAGGGCACTCACAGGGACACCTAGGGGACAGCCAGGGCACTCCAGGGACAGCCAGGGCACCCCCAGGGACACCTAGGGGACAGCCAGGGCACCCCGAGGGACACCAGCGCACCCCAAGGGACACCTAGGTGACAGCCAGGGCACCCTAGGGACAGCCAGGGCACCCCCAGGGACCCCTAGGGCACAGGCAGGGCACCCTAGGGACACCCAGCGCACCCCCAGGGACACCTAGGGGACAGCCAGGGCATCCCCAGGGACACCCAGGGCACCCCCAGGGACACCTAGGGGACAGCCAGGGCACCCCAGGCACACCCAGGGCCCCCCCTGGGACACCTAGGGGACAGCCACGGCACACTAGGGACAGCCAGGGCACCCCCAGGAACACCGAGGGGATAGCCACGGCACCCCCAGAGACACCGAGGGCACAGCCAGGGCACCCTGGGGACAGCCAGGGCACCCCCAGGGACACCTAGGGGACAGGCAGGTCACCCCCAGGGACACCTAGGGGACAGCCAGGGCACCCTAGGGACAGCCAGGGCACACCCAGGGACACCTAGGGGACAGGCATGGCACCCCCAGGGACACCTAGGGGACAGGCAGGGCACCCCCAAGGCACCCCAGGGACACCCAGGGCTCTCCCAGGGACACCAAGGGGACAGCCAGGGCACCCCAGGGACACCAAGGGGACAGCCAGGGCACCTCCAGGGACACCTAGGGGACAGCCAGGGCACGCCAGGGACACCCAGGGCACCCCCTGGGACATCAAGGGGACAGACAGGGCACCCCCAGGGACACCGAGGGGAAAGCCAGGGCACCCCCAGGGACACCTAGGGGAAGGCAGGACACCCCAAGGGACACCTAGGGGACAGACAGGTCACCCCCAGGGACATTTAGGGGACAGCTAGGGCATTCCAGGGACACCCACGGCACCCCCAAAGACATATAGGTGACAGCCAGGGCACTCAAGGGACACCCAGGGAACCCCCAGGGACACCTAGAGGACACCCAGCGCACCCCCAGGGACACCTAGGGGACAGCCAGGGCATCCCCAGGGACACCCAGGGCACCCCCAGCGACACCTAGAAGACAGCCAGGGCATCCCCAGGGACACCTAAGGGACAGGCAGGGCACCCCCAGGGACACCTAGGGGACAGCCAGGGCCCTCCCAGGGACAACTAGGGGACAGCCAGGGCACACCAGGGAAACCCAGGGCACCCCCAGGGACACCTAGGGGACAGCCAGGGCACCCTAAAGACAGCCAGGGCACCCCCAGGGACACCTAGGGGACAGGCAGGGCACCCCCAGGGACACCGAGGGGAAAGCCAGGGCACCCCCAGGGACACCTAGGGAAAGGCAGGACACCCCCAGGGACACCTAGGGGACAGCCAGGGCACCCCCAGGGACATTTAGGGGACAGCCAGGGCACTCCAGGAACACCCAGGGCACCCCCAGGGACACCTAGGGGACAGGCCGGGCACCCCCAGGGACACCTAGGGGACAGGCAGGGCACCCCCAGGGACACTGATGGGACAGCCAGGGCACCCCCAGAGACCCCTAGGGGACAGCCGGGGCACTCCCAGGGACACTCTGGGCACCCACAGGGACACCTTGAAGACAGCCAGGGCACCTCAGGGACAGCCAGGGCACCCCCAGGGACAGCCAGGGCACCCCCAGGGACACCTAGGGGACAGCCAGGGCACCCCAGGGACAGCCAGGGCACCCCCAGGGACGCCTAGGGGACAGCCAGGGCCCCCCCAGGGACACCTAGGGGACAGCCAGGGCACCCCAGGGAAACCCAGGGCACCCCCAAGGACACCTAGAGAACAGCCAGGGCACCCCCAGGGACACCTAGGAGACAGCCACGGCACGCCAGGGACACACAGGGTACCCTCAGGGACCCCTAGGGGAGAGCCAAGGCACCCCCAGGGACACTGAGGGGACAGCCATGGCGCCCCAGGGACACCTAGGGCAGAGCCAGGGCACCCCAAGGACAGCCAGGGCAGCCCAGGGACACCTAGGGGACAGGCAGGGCACCCCAGGGCAGCCCAGGGACACCCAGGGCTCTCCCAGGGACAACAAGGGGACAGACAGGGCACCCCCAGGGACACCGAAGGGAAAGCCAGGGCACCCCCAGGGACACCTAGGGGAAGGCAGGACACCCCAAGGGACACCTACGGGACAGCCAGGGCACCCCCAGGGACATTTAGGGGACACCTAGGGCACTCCAGGGACACCCAGGGCACCCCCAGGGACATTTAGGTGACAGCCAGGGCACTCCAGGGACACCCAGGGAACCCCCAGGGACACCTAGAGGACAGGCAGGGAACCCCCAGGGACACCTAGGGGACAGCCAGGGCACCCCCAGGGACACCCAGGGCACGCCCAGGGACACCCAGGGCACACCCAGGGACACCTAGGGGACAGCCAGGGCACCTTAGGGACAGCCAGGGCACCCCCAGGGACACCAAAGGCACAGCCAGGGCACCCTAGGGACAGCCAGGGAACCCCAGGGACACCAAGGTCACAGACAGGGCACCCTAGGGACACCAAGGGGACAGTCAGGGCACCCCCAGGGACACCAAGGGCACAGACAGGGCACCCTAGGGACACCAAGGGGACAGCCAGGGCACCCGCAGGGACACCAAGGGGACATCCAGAGCACCCCAGGGACACCCAGGGCAACCCCAGGGACACCTAGAGGACAGACAGAGCACCCCAGGCACACCAACGGCACCCCCAGGGACACCTAGGGGACAGCCAGGGCACCCCGAGGGACACCAGGGCACCACCAGGGATACCTAGGGGACAGCCAGGGCACCCCAGGGACAGCGAGGGCACCCCCAGGGACACCTAGGCGACCTCCAGGGACATCTAGGGGACAGCCAGGGCACCCCTGGGACAGCCAGGTCACCCCCAGGGACACCTAGGGGACAGGCAGGGCACCCCAGGGACACCTAGGGGACAGGCAGGGCATCCCCAAGGCACCCCAGGGAAACCCAGGGCTCTCCCAGGGACACCAAGGGGACAGCCAGGGCACCACAGGGACACCAAGGGGACAGCCAGGGCACCCCCAGGGACACCTAGGGGACAGCCAGGGCACGCCAGGGACACCCAGGGCACCCCCTGGGACACCTAGGGGACAGCCAGGGAACCCCAGGGACACCCTAGCCACCCCCAGAGACACCTAGGGGACAGCCAGGGAACCCGAGGGACAGCCAGGGAACCCCCAGGGACACCTAGAGGACAGGAAGGGCACCCCGAGGGACACCTAGGGGACAGCCAGGGCCCCCCCAGGACACCAAGGGGACAGCCAGGGCACACCAGGGACAGCCAGGGCCCCCCCAGGGACACCTAGAGGATAGCCAGCGCCCCCCCAGGGACACCCAGGGCACCCCAAGGGACACCAAGGGCACAGAGAGGGCACCCTAGGGACACCAAGGGGACAGTCAGGGCACCCCCAGGGACACCTAGGGGACAGGCATGGCACCCCCAGGGACACCTAGGGGACAGGCAGGTCACCCACAGGGACACCTAGGGGACAGCCAGGGCACCCTAGGGACAGCCAGGGCACACCCAGGGACACATAGGGGACAGGCATGGCACCCCAGGGACACCTAGGGGACAGGCAGGGCACCCCCAAGGCACCCCAGGGACACCAGGCTCTCCCAGGGACAACAAGGGGACAGCCAGGGGCACCCCAGGGACACCAAAGGGACAGCCAGGGAACCCCCAGGGACACCTAGAGGACAGGAAGGGCACCCCGAGGGACACCTAGGGGACAGCCAGGGCCCCCCCAGGGACACCAAGGGGACAGCCAGGGCACACCAGGGACAGCCAGGGCCCCCCCAGGGACACCTAGGGGATAGCCAGCCCCCCCCAGGGACACCCAGGGCACCCCCAGGGACATCTAGGGGACAGGCAGGGCACCCCCAGGGACACCGAGGGGAAAGCCAGGGCACCCCCAGGGACGCCTAGGGGAAGGCAGGACACCCTCAGTGACACCTAGGGGACAGCCAGGGCACCCCCAGGGACATTTAGGGGACAGCCAGGGCACTCCAGGGACACCCAGGGCACCCCCAGGGACACCTAGGGGACAGGCAGGGAACCCCCAGGGACACCTAGGGGACAGGCAGGGCACCCCCAGGGACACTGACGGGACAACCAGGGCACCCCCAGAGACCCCTAGGGGACAGCCAGGGCACCCCAGGGACACTCAGGGCACCCCCAGGGACACCAAGGGGACAGCCAGGGCACCCCAGGGACACCCAGGGCACCCCCAGGGCCCACCTAGGGGACAGGCAGGGCACCCCCAGGGACACCCAGGGTACCCCGAACGACACCTAGGGGACAGGCAGGGCACACCCAGGGACACCTAGGGGACAGCCAGGGCACCCTAAAGACAGCCAGGTCACCCCCAGGGACACCTAGGGGACAGGCAGGGCACCCCCAGGGACACCGAGGGGAAAGCCAGGGCACTCCCAGGGACATTTAGGGGGACAGCCCGGGCACTCCAGGGACACCCAGGGCACCCCCAGGGACACCTAGGGGACAGCCAGGGCACCCCCCAGGGACACCTAGGGGACAGCCAGGGCATCCCCAGGGACACCCAGGTCACCCCCAGGGACACCTAGGGGACAGCCAGGGCACCCCAGGCACACCCAGGGCACCCCCAGGGACACCTAGGGGACAGCCACGGCACACTAGGGACAGCCAGGGCACCCCCAGGGACACCGAGGGGACAGCCACGGCACCCCCAGAGACACCGAGGGCACAGCCAGGGCACCCTGGGGACAGCCAGGGCACCCCCAGGGACACCTAGGGGGACAGGCAGGTCACCCCCAGGGACACCTAGGGGACAGCCAGGGCACCCTAGGGACAGCCAGGGCACACCCAGGGACACCTAGGGGACAGGCATGGCACCCCCAGGGACACCTAGGGGACAGGCAGGGCACCGCCAAGGCACCCCAGGGACACCAAGGGGACAGCCAGGGGCACCCCCAGGGACACCTAGGGGAAGGCAGGACACCCCAAGGGACACCTACGGGACAGCCAGGGCACCCCCAGGGACATTTAGGGGACACCTAGGGCACTCCAGGGACACCCAGGGCACCCCCAGGGACATTTAGTTGACAGCCAGGGCACTCCAGGGACACCCAGGGAACCCCCAGGGACACCTAGAGGACAGGCAGGGAACCCCCAGGGACACCTAGGGGACAGCCAGGGCACCCCCAGGGACACCCAGGGCACCCCCAGGGACACCAAGAGGACAGGCAGGGAACCCCCAGGGCACCCCAGGGACACCCACGGCACCCCCAGGGACACCAAGGGGACAGCCAGAGCACCGCAAGGACAGCCAGGGCACACACAGGGACACCTAGGGGACAGCCTGGGCACCCCCAGGGACACCCAGGGCACCCCTCAGGGACACCTAGGGGATAGCCAGGGCACCCCAGGGACACGTAGGGGACAGCCAGGGCACCCCCAAGGACACCTAGGGGACACGCAGGGTACCCCCAGGGACAACGAGGGGACAGCCATGTCACCCCCAGGGACACCTAGGGGACAGCCAGGGCACCCTAGGGACAGCCAGGGAACCCCAGGGACACCAAGGTCACAGACAGGGCACCCTAGGGACACCAAGGGGACAGCCAGGGCACCCCCAGGGACACCAAGGGCACAGACAGGGCACCCTAGGGACACCAAGGGGACAGCCAGGGCACCCCCAGGGACACCAAGGGGACATCCAGAGCACCCCAGGGACACCCAGGGCAACCCCAGGGACACCTAGAGGACAGATAGAGCACCCCAGGCACACCAACGACACCCCCAGGGACACCTAGGGGACAGCCAGGGCACCCCGAGGGACACCAGGGCACCACCAGGGACACCTAGGGGACAGCCAGGGTACCCCAGGGACAGCGAGGGCACCCCCAGGGACACCTAGGCGACCTCCAGGGACATCTAGGGGACAGCCAGGGCACCCCAGGGACAGCCAGGGCACCCCCAGGGACACCTAGGGGACAGCCAGGGCACCCAAGGGACAGCCAGGGCACCCCCAGGGACGCCTAGGGGACAGCCAGGGCCCCCCCAGGCACACCTAGGGGACAGCCAGGGTACCCCCAGGGACGCCTAGGGGACAGCCAGGGCACCCCCAGGGACGCCTAGGGGACAGCCAGGGCCCCCCCAGGGAAACCTAGAGGACAGCCAGGGCACGCCCAGGGACACCTAGGAGACAGCCAGGGCACGCCAGGGACACCCAGGGCACCCTCAGGGACCCCTAGGGGAGAGCCAGGGCACCCCCAGGGACACTGAGGGGACAGCCATGGCACCCCAGGGACACCTAGGGCACAGCCAGGGCACCCTAGGGACAGCCAGGGCAGCCCAGGGACACCTACGGGACAGCCAGGGCACCCTCTGGGACACCAAGGACAGCCAGGGCACCCCAAGGAGAGCCAGGGCAGCCCAGGGACACCTAGGGGACAGGCAGGGCACCCCAGGGCAGCCCAGGGACACCCAGGGTACCCCAGGCACAGGTAGGGGACCTCCCGGGCACCCCAGAGACACCCAGGGCCCCCCCAGGGACACCTAGGGAACAGCCAGGGCCCCCCCAGAGACACCTAGGGGACAGCCAGGGCTACCCAGGGACACCCAGGGCACCCCCAGGGACACCGAGGGGACAGCCAGGGCACCCTAGGGACTGCCATGGCACCCTAGGGACAGCCAGGGCACCCCCAGAGACACCGAGGGCACAGCCAGGGCACACCCAGGGACACCTAAGGGACAGGCAGGGCACCCCCAGGGACACTGACGGGATAGCCAGGGCACCCCCCAGAGACCCCTAGGGGACAGCCAGGGACCTCCTAGGGACACTCTGGGCACCCCAAGGGACACCTTGGGGTCAGCCAGGGCACCCCAGGGACACCCAGGGCACCCCCAGGGACACGGAGGGGACAGCCAGGGCACCCCCAGGGACACCTAGGGCAAGGCAGGACACCCCCAGGGACACCTAGGGGACAGGCAGGGCACCTCCAGGGACAGCCAGGGTACCGCCAGGGACACCTAGGGACAGTCAGGGCACCCCAGGGACACCTAGGGGACAGCCAGGGCACCCTAGGGACAGCCAGGGCATTCCGAGGGACACCTAAGTGACAGCCAGGGCACCCCAGGGACATCGAGGGACAGCCAGGAACCCCCTGGGACAGCCAGCTCACCCCCACGGCCGCCTACACCTCCAGGAGCTATCAAAACCCTCCTCAGGTTCTTTGATGCCTCAAATGGGCCGCCCAAACCTCCCGAATACCCCCCAAAGCACCCAAAGCAGCCCCCAGGACGCCCCCTGGACCCCCCACAACCCAAAAACCCCCTCCACGACAACTCAGGACCCCCAGGATCCCCCCAAATCCGCGCCCCCCTCACCCTGAGGTCCCGTTTGAGCCGCTCCACGTTGCGGACAGGCACCAGCTCATCAAGCCCCAAGCACCAACACCTGCGGGACTGGGATGGACTGAGAGCACTGGGAGGGTGACCAGAGAAACCTGGGATGGACAAAGAGTGGACTGGGATGAACTGGGATGAATTGGCAGGCGTGTGGGGGTCCATGGTGGCCACTCGGTGCCTTACTGGTCTATACTGGGATGGGTCGGATGGCCCCAGGGGAGGGGGTGAGGCCACAATGGTCCAGACTGGGAGGGGAGTCACCATGGCGCCGGAGGCGGAGTCGAGGATACGAGCGAGGCAGGGACACCTAGGGGACAGCCAGGGAACCCAGGGACACCAGGGCCCCCCCAGAGACACCTAGGGGACAGCCAGGGAACCCCAGGGACACCCTGTGCACCCCCAGGGACACCTAGGGGACAGCCAGGGCCCATCCCGGGACACCTAGGGGACAGCCAGGGAACCCCAGGGACACCCTGTGCACGCCCAGGGACACCTAGGGGACAGCCAGGGCACGCCAGGGACACCCAGGGCACCCCCTGGGACACCAAGGGGACAGACAGGGCACCCCCAGGGACACCGAGGGGAAAGGCAGGGCACCCCCAGGGACACCTAGGGGAAGGCAGGACACCCCAAGGGACACCTACGGGACAGCCAGGGCACCCCCAGGGACATTTAGGGGACACCTAGGGCACTCCAGGGACACCCAGGGCACCCCCAGGGACATTTAGGTGACAGCCAGGGCACTCCAGGGACACCCAGGGAACCCCCAGGGACACCTAGAGGACAGGCAGGGAACCCCCAGGGACACCTAGGGGACAGCCAGGGCACCCCCAGGGACACCCAGGGCACCCCCAGGGACACCAAGAGGACAGGCAGGGAACCCCCAGGGACACCTAGGGGATGGCCAGGGCCCCCCCAGGGACACCTAGGGGACAGGCAGGGAACCCCCAGGACACCCCAGGTACGCCCAGGGCACCCCCAGGGACACCAAGGGGACAGCCAGAGCACCGCAAGGACAGCCAGAGCACTCACAGGGACACCTATGGGACAGCCAGGGCACCCCAAGGAACACCTAGGGGACAGCCAGGGCACCCCAGGGACACCCAGGGCACCCCCAGGGACACCTAAGGGACAGCAAGGGCACCCCCAGGGTCACCCAGGGCACCCCCAGGGACGCGTAGGGGACAGCCAGGGCACACCAGGGACACCCTGGGCGCCCTCAGGGACACCTAGGGGACAGCCAGGGCACCCCCAGGGACATCCAGGGCACCCCCAGGGACACCTAGGGGACAGGCAGGGCACCCCCAGAGACCCCTAGGGGACAGACAGGTCACCCTAGGGACAGCCATGGCACCCCCAGGGACACCGAGGGTACAGGCAGGGAACCCTAGGGACAGCCAGGGCACCCCCAGAGACACCGAGGGCACAGCCAGGGCACCCTGGGGACAGGCAGGGCACCCCCAGGGACACCTAGGGGACAGGCATGGCACCCCCAGGGACACGTAGGGGAAAGCAGGGCACCCCCAGGGACGCCTAGGGGACAGCCAGGGCACCCCAGGGACACCCAGGGCACCCCCAGGGACACCTAGACAACAGCCAGGGCACCCCCAGGGACACCTAGGGGACAGCCAGGGCACCCCAGGTACACCCAGGGCACCCCCAGGGACACCTAGGGGACAGCCACGGCACACTAGGGACAGCCAGGGCACCCCCAGGGACACCGAGGGGACAGCCACGGCACCCCCAGAGACACCGAGGGCACAGCCAGGGCACCCTGGGGACAGCTAGGGCACCCCCAGGGACACCTAGGGGACAGGCAGGTCACCCACAGGGACACCTAGGGGACAGCCAGGGCACCCTAGGGACAGCCAGGGCACACCCAGGGACACCTAGGGGACAGGCATGGCACCCCCAGGGACACCTAGGGGACAGGCAGGGCACCCCCAAGGCACCCCAGGGACACCCAGGGCTCTCCCAGGGACAACAAGGGGACAGCCAGGGCACCCCAGGGACACCAAGGGGACAGCCAGGGCACCCCCAGGGACACCTAGGGGACAGCCAGGGTACGCCAGGGACACCCAGGGTACCCCCTGGGACACCAAGGGGACAGACAGGGCGCCCCCAGGGACACCGAGGGGAAAGCCAGGGCACCCCCAGGGACACCTAGGGGACGGCAGGACACCCCAAGGGACACCTACGGTACAGCCAGGGCACCCCCAGGGACATTTAGGGGACACCTAGGGCACTCCAGGGACACCCAGGGCACCCCCAGGGACATTTAGGTGACAGCCAGGGCACGCCAGGGACACCCAGGGAACCCCCAGGGACACCTAGAGGACAGGCAGGGAACCCCCAGGGACACCTAGGGGACAGCCAGGGCACCCCAGGGACACCCAGGGCACCCCCAGGGGACACCAAGAGGACAGGCAGGGAACCCCCAGGGCACCCCAGGGACACCCAGGGCACCCCCAGGGACACCAAGGGGACAGCCAGAGCACCGCAAGGACAGCCAGGGCACTCACAGGGACATCTAGGGGACAGCCTGGGCACCCCCAGGGACACCCAGGGCACCCCTCAGGGACACCTAGGGGACAGCCAGGGCACCCCAGGTACACGTAGGGGACAGCCAGGGCACCCCCAAGGACACCTAGGGGACACGCAGGGTACCCCCAGGGACAACGAGGGGACAGCCATGGCACCCCCAGGGACACCTAGGGGACAGCCAGGGCACCCTAGGGACAGCCAGGGCACCCCCAGGGACACCAAAGGCACAGCCAGGGCACCCTAGGGACAGCCAGGGAACCCCAGGGACACCAAGGTCACAGACAGGGCACCCTAGGGACACCAAGGGGACAGCCAGGGCACCCCCAGGGACACCAAGGTCACAGACAGGGCACCCTAGGGACACCAAGGGGACAGCCAGGGCACCCCCAGGGACACCAAGGGGACATCCAGAGCACCCCAGGGACACCCAGGGCAACCCCAGGGACACCTAGAGGACAGACAGAGCACCCCAGGCACACCAACGGCACCCCCAGGGACACCTAGGGGACAGCCAGGGCACCCCGAGGGACACCAGGGCACCACCAGGGATACCTAGGGGACAGCCAGGGCACCCCAGGGACAGCGAGGGCACCCCCAGGGACACCTAGGCGACCTCCAGGGACATCTAGGGAACAGCCAGGGCACCCCAGGGACAGCCAGGTCACCCCCAGGGACACCTAGGGGACAGGCAGGGCACCCCCAGGGACACCTAGGGGACAGGCAGGGCACCCCCCAAGGCACCCCAGGGAAACCCAGGGCTCTCCAGGGACACCAAGGGGACAGCCAGGGCACCACAGGGACACAAAGGGGACAGCCAGGGCACCCCCAGGGACACCTAGGGGACAGCCAGGGCACGCCAGGGACACCCAGGGCACCCCCTGGGACACCTAGGGGACAGCCAGGAACCCCAGGGACACCCTAGCCACCCCCAGAGACACCTAGGGGACAGCCAGGGAACCCGAGGGACAGCCAGGGAACCCCCAGGGACACCTAGAGGACAGGAAGGGCACCCCGAGGGACACCTAGGGGACAGCCAGGGCCCCCCCAGGGACACCAAGGGGACAGCCAGGGCACACCACGGACAGCCAGGGCCCCCCCAGGGACACCTAGAGGATAGCCAGCGCCCCCCCAGGGACACCCAGGGCACCCCCAGGGACATCTAGGGGACAGGCAGGGCACCCCCAAGGACACCGAGGGGAAAGCCAGGGCACCCCCAGGGACGCCTAGGGGAAGGCAGGACACCCTCAGTGACACCTAGGGGACAGCCAGGGCACCGCCAGGGACATTTAGGGGGACAGCCAGGGCACTCCAGGGACACCCAGGGCACCCCCAGGGACACCTAGGGGACAGGCATGGAACCCCCAGGGACACCTAGGGGACAGGCAGGGCACCCCCAGGGACACTGACGGGACAGCCAGGGCACCCCCAGGGACACCTAGGGGACAGCCAGGGCACCCCACGGACACGCAGGGCACCCCCAGGGACACCTAGGGGAAAGCCAGGGCACCCGAGGGACACCTAGGGAAAGGCAGGACACCCCCAGGGACACCTAGGGTACAGCCATGGCACCCCAGGGACACCCAGGGCACCCTCAGGGACACCGAGGGCACAGCCAGGGCCCCCCCAGGGACACTCAGGGCACCCCCAGGGACACCTAGGGAACAGCCAGGGCACCCCCAGGGACACCCAGGGCACCCCCAGGGACACCTAGAGGACAGCCAGGGCACCCCCAGGGACACCTAGGGGACAGGCAGGGCACCCCCAGGGACATTTAGGGGACAGCCAGGGCCCCCCCAGGGACACCTAGGGGACAGCCAGGGCACTCCAGGGACAGCCAGGGCACCCTAAAGACAGCCAGGGCACCTCCAGGGACACCTAGAGGACACCCAGGGCCCCCCCAGGGACACCTAGGGGACAGCCAGGGAACCCCAGGGACACCCTAGCCACCCCCAGGGACACCTAGGGGACAGCCAGGGAACCCGAGGGACAGCCAGGGAACCCCCAGGGACACCTAGAGGACAGGAAGGGCACCCCCAGGGACACCTAGGGGACAGCCAGGGCACTCCAGGGACAGCCAGGGCACCCCCAGGGCACACCAGGGACAGCCAGGGCACCCCCAGGGACACCTAGGGGACAGCCAGGGGACCCCCTGGGGACACCTAGGGGACAGCCAGGGCACTGCAGGGTCAGCCAGGGCACCCCCAGGGACACCAAGGGCACAGACAGGGCACCCTAGGGACACCAAGGGGACAGCCAGGGCACCCCCAGGGACACCAAGGGGACATCCAGAGCACCCCAGGGACACCCAGAGAAAACCCAGGGACACCTAGAGGACAGACAGAGCACCCCAGGCACACCAACGGCACCCCCAGGGACACCTAGGGGACAGCCAGGGCACCCCGAGGGACACCAGGGCACCACCAGGGATACCTAGGGGACAGCCAGGGCACCTCAGGGACAGCGAGGGCACCCCCAGGGACACCTAGGCGACCTCCAGGGACATCTAGGGGAGAGCCAGGGCACCCCAGGGACAGCCAGGTCACCCCCAGAGACACCTAGGGGACAGGCAGGGCACCCCCAGGGACACCTAGGGGACAGGCAGGGCACCCCCAAGGCACCCCAGGGAAACCCAGGGCTCTCCCAGGGACACCAAGGGGACAGCCAGGGCACCACAGGGACACCAAGGGGACAGCCAGGGCACCCCCAGGGACACCTAGGGGACAGCCAGGGCACGCCAGGGACACCCAGGGCACCCCCTGGGACACCTAGGGGACAGCCAGGGAACCCCAGGGACACCCTAGCCACCCCCAGAGACACCTAGGGGACAGCCAGGGAACCCGAGGGACAGCCAGGGAACCCCCAGGGACACCTAGAGGACAGGAAGGGCACCCCGAGGGACACCTAGGGGACAGCCAGGGCCCCCCCAGGGACACCAAGGGGACAGCCAGGGCACACCAGGGACAGCCAGGGCCCCCCCAGGGACACCTAGGGGATAGCCAGCGCCCCCCCAGGGACACCCAGGGCACCCCCAGGGACATCTAGGGGACAGGCAGGGCACCCCCAGGGACACCGAGGGGAAAGCCAGGGCACCCCCAGGGACGCCTAGGGGAAGGCAGGACACCCTCAGTGACACCTAGGGGACAGCCAGGGCACCCCCAGGGACATTTAGGGGACAGCCAGGGCACTCCAGGGACACCCAGGGCACCCCCAGGGACACCTAGGGGACAGGCAGGGAACCCCCAGGGACACCTAGGGGACAGGCAGGGCACCCCCAGGGACACTGACGGGACAGCCAGGGCACCCCCAGAGAACCCTAGGGGACAGCCAGGGCACCCCAGGGACACCCAGGGCACCCACAGGGACACCAAGGGGACAGCCAGGGCACCCCAGGGACACCCAGGGCACCCACAGGGACACCTAGGGGACAGCCAGGGCACCCCCAGGGACACCCACGGCACCCCGAACGACACCTAGGGGACAGGCAGGGCACCCCCAGGGACACCGAGGGGAAAGCCAGGGCACTCCCAGGGACATTTAGGGGACAGCCAGGGCACTCCAGGGACACCCAGGGCACCCCCAGGGACACCTAGGGGACAGCCAGGGCACCCCCAGGGACACCTAGGGGACAGCCAGGGCATCCCCAGGGACACCCAGGTCACCCCCAGGGACACCTAGGGGACAGCCAGGGCACCCCAGGCACACCCAGGGCACCCCCAGGGACACCTAGGGGACAGCCACGGCACACTAGGGACAGCCAGGGCACCCCCAGGGACACCTAGGGGACAGCCAGGGCACCCTAGGGACAGCCAGGGCACACCCAGGGACACCTAGGGGACAGGCATGGCACCCCCAGGGACACCTAGGGGACAGGCAGGGCACCCCCAAGGCACCCCAGGGACACCCAGGGCTCTCCCAGGGACACCAAGGGGACAGCCAGGGCACCCCAGGGACACCAAGGGGACAGCCAGGGCACCCCCAGGGACACCTAGGGGACAGCCAGGGCACGCCAGGGACACCAAGGGCACCCCCTGGGACACCAAGGGGACAGACAGGGCACCCCCAGGGACACCGAGGAGAAAGCCAGGGCACCCCCAGGGACACCTAGGGGAAGGCAGGACACCCCAAGGGACACCTAGGGGACAGCCAGGGCACCCCCAGGGACATTTAGGGGACAGCTAGGGCACTCCAGGGACACCCAGGGCACCCCCAGGGACATTTAGGTGACAGCCAGGGCACTCCAGGGACACCCAGGGAACCCCCAGGGACACCTAGAAGACAGGCAGGGAACCCCCAGGGACACCTAGGGGACAGCCAGGGCACCCCCAGGGACACCCAGGGCACCCCCAGGGACAGCAAGAGGACAGGCAGGGAACCCCCAGGGACACCTAGGGGATGGCCAGGGCCCCCCCAGGGACACCTAGGGGACCGGCAGGGAACCCCCAGGACACCCCAGGTACACCCAGGGCACCCCCAGGGACACCAAGGGGACAGCCAGAGCACCGCAAGGACAGCCAGAGCACTCACAGGGACACCTAGGGGACAGCCAGGGCACCCCCAGGGACACCTAGGGGACAGCCAGGGCACCCCCAGGGACACCCAGGGCACCCCCAGGGACACCTAGGGGACAGCAAGGGCACCCCCAGGGTCACCCAGGGCACCCCCAAGGACACGTAGGGGACAGCCAGGGCACACCAGGGACAACCTGGGCGCCCTCAGGGACACCTAGGGGACAGCCAGGGCACCCCCAGGGACATCCAGGGCACCCCCAGGGACACCTAGGGGACAGGCAGGGCACCCCCAGAGACCCCTAGGGGACAGACAGGTCACCCTAGGGACAGCCATGGCACCCCCAGGGACACCGAGGGGACAGGCAGGGAACCCTAGGGACAGCCAGGGCACCCCCAGAGACACCGAGGGCACAGCCAGGGCACCCTGGGGACAGGTAGGGCACCCGCAGGGACACCTAGGGGACAGCCAGGGCACCCCCAGGGACACGTAGGGGACAGGCAGGGCACCCCCAGGGACACCTAGGGGACAGCCAGGGCACCCCGAGGGACACCAGCGCCCCCCAAGGGACACCTAGGTGACAGCCAGGGCACCCTAGGGACAGCCAGGGCACCCCCAGGGACCCCTAGGGCACAGCCAGGGCACGCCAGGGACAGCCAGGGCACCCCCAGGGACACCAAGGGGACATCCAGAGCACCCCAGGGACAGCCAGGGCACCCCCAGGGACACCGAAGGAACACCCTGAACACCCCCAGGGACACCCCGGGCACCCCCAGGGCCACCTAGGGGACAGGCAGGGCACCCCCAGGGACAATAATGGGACAGCCAGGGCACGCCCAGAGACCCCTAGGGGACAGCCAGGGCACTCCCAGGGACACTCTGGGCACCCACAGGGACACCTAGGGGACCTCCAGGGCATCCCCAGGGACACCCAGGGCACCCCCAGGGCCACCTAGGGGACAGCCAGGGCACCCCAGGGACACCCAGGGCACCCCCAGGGCCACCTAGGGGACAGGCAGGGCACCCCCAGGGACACCTAGGGGACAGCCAGGGCACCCTAAAGACAGCCAGGTCACCCCCAGGGACACCTAGGGGACAGGCAGGGCACCCCCAGGGACACCGAGGGGAAAGCCAGGGCACTCCCAGGGATATTTAGGGGACAGCCCGGGCACTCCAGGGACACCCAGGGCACCCCCAGGGACACCTAGGGGACAGCCAGGGCACCCCCAGGGACACCAAGGGGACAGCCAGACCACCGCAAGGACAGCCAGGGCACACACAGGGACACCTAGGGGACAGCCTGGGCACCCCCAGGGACACCCAGGGCACCCCTCAGGGACACCTAGGGGACAGCCAGGGCACCCCAGGGACATGTAGGGGACAGCCAGGGCACCCTATGGACAGCCAGGGCACCCCCAGGGACACCAAGGGCACAGCCAGGGCACCCTAGGGACAGCCAGGGAACCCCAGGGACACCAAGGTCACAGACAGGGCACCCTAGGGACACCAAGGGGACAGCCAGGGCACCCCCAGGGACACCAAGGGGACATCCAGAGCACCCCAGGGACACCCAGGGCAACCCCAGGGACACCTAGAGGACAGATAGAGCACCCCAGGCACACCAACGGCACCCCCAGGGACACCTAGGGGACAGCCAGGGCACCCCGAGGGACACCAGGGCACCACCAGGGACACCTAGGGGACAGCCAGGGCACCCCAGGGACAGCGAGGGCACCCCCAGCGACACCTAGGCGACCTCCAGGGACATCTAGGGGACAGCCAGGGCACCCCAGGGACAGCCAGGGCACCCCTAGGGACACCTAGGGGACAGCCAGGGCACCCAAGGGACAGCCAGGGCACCCCCAGGGACGCCTAGGGGACAGCCAGGGTCCCCCCAGGCACACCTAGGGGACAGCCAGGGTACCCCCAGGGACGCCTAGGGGACAGCCAGGGCACCCCCAGGGACGCCTAGGGGACAGCCAGGGCACGCCAGGGACACCCAGGGCACCCTCAGGGACCCCTAGGGGAGAGCCAGGGCACCCCCAGGGACACTGAGGGGACAGCCATGGCACCCCAGGGACACCTAGGGCACAGCCAGGGAACCCTAGGGACAGCCAGGGCAGCCCAGGGACACCTACGGGACAGCCAGGGCACCCTCTGGGACACCAAGGACAGCCAGGGCACCCCAAGGAGAGCCAGGGCAGCCCAGGGACACCTAGGGGACAGGCAGGGCACCCCAGGGCAGCCCAGGGACACCCAGGGTACCCCAGGGACAGGTAGGGGACCTCCCGGGCACCCCAGAGACACCCAGGGCCCCCCCAGGGACACCTAGGGAACAGCCAGGGCCCCCCCAGAGACACCTAGGGGACAGCCAGGGCTACCCAGGGACACCCAGGGCACCCCCAGGGACACCGAGGGGACAGCCAGGGCACCCTAGGGACTGCCATGGCACCCTAGGGACAGCCAGGGCACCCCCAGAGACACCGAGGGCACAGCCAGGGCACCCCAGGGACAGCCAGGGCACCCCCAGGGACACCTAGAGGATCCCCAGGGCACCCCCAGTGACGCCTAGGGGACAGCGAGGGCACCCCCAGGGACACCTAGGGGACAGCCAGGGCACCCCGAGGGACACCAGGGCACCCCCAGGGACACCTAGGGGACAGCCAGGGCACCCGAGGGACAGCCAGAGCACCCGCAGGGACACCAAGGGCACAGCCAGGGCACCCTAGGGACACCCAGCGCACCCCCAGGGACACCTAGAGGACAGCCATGGCACCCTAGGGACAGCCAGGGCACCCCCAGAGACACCGAGGGCACAGCCAGGGCACCCCAGGGACAGCCAGGGCACACCTAGGGACACGTAAGGGACAGGCAGGGCACCCCCAGGGACACTGACGGGACAGCCAGGGCAGCCCCAGAGACCCCTAGGGGACAGCCAGGGACCTCCTAGGGACACTCTGGGCACCCCAAGGGACACTTTGGGGTCAGCCAGGGCACCCCAGGGACACCCAGGGCACCCCCAGGGACACGGAGAGGACAGCCAGGGCACCCCCAGGGACACCTAGGGCAAGGCAGGACACCCCCAGGGACACCTAGGGGACAGGCAGGGCACCTCCAGGGACAGCCAGGGTACCCCCAGGGACACCTAGGGACAGTCAGGGCACCCCAGGGACACCTAGGGGACAGCCAGGGCACCCTAGGGACAGCCAGGGCACCCCGAGGGACACCTAAGTGACAGCCAGGGCACCCCAGGGACATCGAGGGACAGCCAGGAACCCCCTGGGACAGCCAGCTCACCCCCACGGCCGCCTCCACCTCCAGGAGCTATCAAAACCCTCCTCAGGTTCTTTGATGCCTCAAATGGGCCGCCCAAACCTCCCGAATACCCCCCAAAGCACCCAAAGCAGCCCCCAGGACGCCCCCCAGACCCCCCACAACCCAAAAACCCCCTCCACGACAACTCAGGACCCCCAGGATCCCCCCAAATCCGCGCCCCCCTCACCCTGAGGTCCCGTTTGAGCCGCTCCACAGTTGCGGACAGGCACCAGCTCATCAAGCCCCAAGCACCAACACCTGCGGGACTGGGATGGACTGAGAGCACTGGGAGGGTGACCAGAGAAACCTGGGATGGACAAAGAGTGGACTGGGATGAACTGGGATGAACGGGCAGGCGTGTGGGGGTCCATGGTGGCCACTCGATGCCTTACTGGTCTATACTGGGATGGGTCGGATGGCCCCAGGGGAGGGGGTGAGGCCACAATGGTCCAGACTGGGAGGGGAGTCACCATGGCGCCGGAGGCGGAGTCGAGGATACGAGCCAGGCAAGGACACCTAGGGGACAGCCAGGGCAACCCAGGGACACCAGGGCCCCCCCAGAGACACCTAGGGGACAGCCAGGGAACCCCAGGGACACCCTGTGCACCCCCAGGGACACCTAGGGGACAGCCAGGGCCCATCCCGGGACACCTAGGGGACAGCCAGGGAACCCCAGGGACACCCTGTGCACGCCCAGGGACACCCAGGGCACACCCAGGGACACCTAGGGGACAGCCAGGGCACCCTAGGGACAGCCAGGGCACCCCCAGGGACACCGAGGGCACAGCCAGGGCACCCCCAGGGACACAGAGAGGACAGGCAGGGCACCCCCAGGGACACCTTGGGGACAGCCAGGGCACCCCAGGGACAGCCAGGGCACCCCCAAGGACACCTAGGGGACCTCCAGGGCACCCCCAGGGACACCCAGGGCACCCCCAGGGCCACCTAGGGGACAGCTAGGGCAGCCCAGGGACACTCAGGGCACCCCCAGGGAAACCTAGGGGACAGCCAGGGAACCCCAGGGACAAGTACGGGACAGCCAGGGAACCCCACTGACACCCTGTGCACCCCCAGGGACACCCAGGGCCCCCCCAGGGACACCTAGGGGACAGCCAGGGAACCCCAGAAACACCCTAGCCACCCCCAGGGACACCTAGGGGACAGCCGGGGAACCCGAGGGACAGCCAGGGAACCCCCAGGGACACCTAGAGGACAGGAAGGGCACCCCCAGGGACACCTAGGGGACAGCCAGGGCCCCCCCAGGGACACCAAGGGGACAGCCAGGGCACACCAGGGACAGCCAGGGCCCCCCCAGGGACACCTAGATGATAGCCAGCGCCCCCCCAGGGACACCCAGGGCACCCCCAGGGACATCTAGGGGACAGGCAGGGCACCCCCAGGGACACCGAGGGGAAAGCCAGGGCACCCCCAGGGACGCCTAGGGGAAGGCAGGACACCCTCAGTGACACCTAGGGGACAGCCAGGGCACCCCCAGGGACATTTAGGGGACAGCCAGGGCACTCCAGGGACACCCAGGGCACCCCCAGGGACACCTAGGGGACAGGCAGGGAACCCCCAGGGACACCTAGGGGACAGGCAGGGCACCCCCAGGGACACCCAGGGCACCCCAAGGGACACCTAGGTGACAGCCAGGGCACCCCCAGGGACCCCTAGGGCACAGCCAGGGCACGCCAGGGACAGCCAGGGCACCTCCAGGGACACCAAGGGGACATCCAGAGCACCCCAGGGACAGCCAGGGCACCCCCAGGGACACCTAGAGGACAGCCAGGGCACCCCCAGTGACGCCTAGGGGACAGCGAGGGCACCCCCAGGGACACCAAGGGGACCCCCAGGGACACCTAGGGGACAGCCAGGGCACTCCCAGGGACACTCTGGGCACCCACAGGGACACCTAGGGGACAGACAGGGCCCCCCCAGGGACACCCAGGGCTCCCCCAGGGACACCTAGGGGACAGCCAGGGCACCCCCAGGGACACCGAGGTCACCCCCAGGGTCACCTTGGGCACCCCCAGAGACACCGAAGGCACAGTCAGGGCACCCTAGGGACAGCCAGGGCACCCCCAGGGACACCTAGGAGACAGCCAGGGCACCCCCAGGGACACCTAGAAGACAGCCAGCGCAACCTCAGGGACACCTAGGGGACAGCCAGGGCACCACCAGGGACACCTAGGGGACAGCCAGGGCACTCCAGAGACAGCCAGGGCACCCCCAGGGACACCTAGGGGACAGCCAGGGCACCCGAGGGACAGCCAGAGCACCCCCAGGGACACCAAGGGCACAGCCAGGGCACCCTAGGGACAGCCAGGGAAACGCCAGGGACACCAAGGGGACAGGCAGGGCACCCCCAGGGACACCGAGGGGAAAGCCAGGGCACCCCCAGGGACACCGAGGAGAAGGCAGGACACCCCCAGGGACACCTAGGGGACAGTCAGGGCACCCCCAGGGACATTTAGGGGACAGCCAGGGCACTCCAGGGACACCCAGGGCACCCCCAGGGACACCTAGGGGACAGGCCGAGCACCCCCAGGGACACCTAGGGGACAGGCAGGGCACCCCCAGGGACACTGACGGGACAGCCAGGGCACCCCCAGAGACCCCTAGGGGACAGCCAGGGCACTCCCAGGGACACTCTGGGCACCCACAGGGACACCTTGAAGACAGCCAGGGCACCTCAGGGACATCCAGGGCACCCCTAGGGACACCTAGGGGACAGCCAGGGCACCCTAGGGACCGCCAGGGCACCCCCAGGGACACCCAGGGCACCCCCAGGGACACCTAGGGGACAGCCAGCGCACTCCAGAGACAGACAGAGCACCCCCAGGGACACCTAGGGGACAGCCAGCGCACTCCAGAGACAGCCAGAGCACCCCCAGGGACACCAAGGGCACAGCCAGGGCACCCTAGGGACACCCAGCGCACCCCCAGGGACACCTAGGGGACAGCCAGGGCATCCCCAGGGACACCCAGGGCACCCCCAGGGACACCTAGAGGACAGCCAGGGCATCCCCAGGGACACCTAGGGGACAGGCAGGGCACCCCCAGGGACACCTAGGGGACAGCCAGGGCCCCCCCAGGGACAACTAGGGGACAGCCAGGGCACGCCAGGGAAACCCAGAGCACCCCCAGGGACACCTAGGGGACAGCCAGGGCACCCTAAAGACAGCCAGGGCACCCCCAGGGACACCTAGGGGACAGGCAGGGCACTCCCAGGGACACCCAAGGGAAAGCCAGGGCACCCCCAGGACACCTAGGGGAAGGCAGGACACCCCCAGGGACACCTAGGGGACAGCCAGGGCACCCCAGGGACATTTAGGGGACAGCCAGGGCACTCCAGGGACACCCAGGGCACCCCCAGGGACACCTAGGGGACAGGCCGAGCACCCCCAGGGACACCTAGGGGACAGGCAGGGCACCCCCAGGGACACTGACGGGACAGCCAGGGCACCCCCAGAGACCCCTAGGGGACAGCCAGGGCACTCCCAGGGACACTCTGGGCACCCACAGGGACACCTTGAAGACAGCCAGGGCACCTCAGGGACATCCAGGGCACCCCTAGGGACACCTAGGGGACAGCCAGGGCACCCTAGGGACCGCCAGGGCACCTCCAGGGACACCCAGGGCACCCCCAGGGACACCTAGGGGACAGCCAGCGCACTCCAGAGACAGCCAGAGCACCCCCAGGGACACCTAGGGGACAGCCAGCGCACTCCAGAGACAGCCAGAGCACCCCCAGGGACACCAAGGGTACAGCCAGGGCACCCTAGGGACACCCAGCGCACCCCCAGGGACACCTAGGGGACAGCCAGGGCATCCCCAGGGACACCCAGGGCACCCCTAGGGACACCTAGAGGACAGCCAGGGCATCCCCAGGGACACCTAGGGGACAGGCAGGGCACCCCCAGGGACACCTAGGGGACAGCCAGGGCCCCCCCAGGGACAACTAGGGGACAGCCAGGGCACTCCAGGGAAACCCAGGGCACCCCCAGGGACACCTAGGGGACAGCCAGGGCACCCTAAAGACAGCCAGGGCACCCCCAGGGACACCTAGGGGACAGGCAGGGCACTCCCAGGGACACCCAAGGGAAAGCCAGGGCACCCCCAGGACACCTAGGGGAAGGCAGGACACCCCCAGGGACACCTAGGGGACAGCCAGGGCACCCCAGGGACATTTAGGGGACAGCCAGGGCACTCCAGGGACACCCAGGGCACCTCCAGGGACACCTAGGTGACAGGCCGGGCACCCCCAGGGACACCTAGGGGACAGGCAGGGCAACCCCAGGGACACTGACGGGACAGACAGGGCACCCCCAGAGACCCCTAGGGGACAGCCAGGGCACTCCCAGGGACACTCTGGGCACCCACAGGGACACGAAGGGGACAGCCAGGGCACCCCAGGAACACCCAGGGTACCCCCAGGGACACCTAGGGGACAGGCAGGGCACCCCCAGGGACACCCAGGGCACCCCCAATGACACCTAGGGGAAAGCCAGGGCACCCGAGGGACACCTAGGGGAAGGCAGGACACCCCCAGGGACACCTAGGGGACTGCCAGGGCACCCCCAGGGACACCTAGGGGACAGCCACGGCACCCTAAAGACAGCCAGGGCACCTCCAGGGACACCTAGGGGACACCCAGGGCCCCCCCAGGGACACCTAGTGGACAGCCAGGGAACCCCAGGAACACCATGGGTACGCCAAGGGACACCTTGGGCACTCCCAGAGACACTGAGGGCCCAGCCAGGGCACCCTAGGGACAGCCAGGGCACCCCCAGGGACACGTAGGGGACAGCCAGGGCACCATAGGGACAGGCAGGGCACCCACAGGGACACCTAGGGGACAGGCAGGGCACCCCCAGGGACACTGACGAGACAGCCAGGGCACCCCAGGGACACCCAGGGCATCCCCAGGGACACCGAGGGGACAGCCAGGGCACCCTAGGGACAGCCATGGTACCCTAGGGACACCCAGGGCACCCCCAGAGACACCGAGGGCACAGCCAGGGCACCCTAGGGACAGCCAGGGCACCCCCAGGGACACCTAAGGGACAGGCAGGGCACCTCCAGGGACAGCCAGGGTACCCCCAGGGCACCCCAGGGACACCCAGGGCACCCCCAGGGACACCTAGGGACAGTCAGGGCACCCCAGGGACACCAGGGCCCCCCCAGGGACACCTAGGGGACAGCCAGGGAACCCCAGGGACACCCTGGGCACCCCCAGGGACACCTAATGCACCCCCAGGGACACCTAGGGGACAGCCAGGGCCCCCCCAGGGACACCTAGGGGACAGCCAGGGAACCCCAGGGACACCCTGTGCACGCCCAGGTACACCCAGGGACACCTAGGGGACAGGCAGGGCACCCCCAGGGACACCTAGGGGACAGCCAGAGCACCCCAAGGACAGCCTGGTCACCCCCAGGGACACCTAGGGGACAGCCAGGGCACCCCAGGGACACCAAGGGGACACCCAGGGCACCCCCAGGGACACCTACGGGACAGCAAGGGCACCCCCAGGGACACCCTGGGCACCCCCAGGGACACGTAGGGGACAGCCAGGACACCCCAGGGACACCCTGGGCACCCCCAGGGACACCTAGGAGACAGCCAGGGCACCCCCAGGGACACCAAGGGCACAGCCAGGGCACCCTAGGGACAGCCAGGGCACCCCCAGGGACACTGACGGGACAGCCAGGGCACCCTAGGGACACCTAGGGCACAGCCAGGGCACCCTAGGGAAACCTAAGGGACACCCTGGGCACCCCCAGGGACACCAAGGGGACCACCAGGGACACCTAGGGGACAGCCAGGGCACCCCAGGGACAGCGAGGGCACCCCCAGGGACACCTAGGGGACAGCCAGGGCACCCCCAGGGACAGCCAGGGCCCCCCCAGTGACATCCAGGGCACCCCCAGGGACACCTAGGGGACAGCCAGGGCAGCCCAGGGACACCCAGGGCACCCCCATGGACACCTAGGGGACAGCCAGGGCACCCCCAGGGACACCAAGGGGACCCCCAGGGACACCTAGGGGACAGCCAGGGCACCTACAGGGACACCTAGGGAACAGCCAGGGGACCACAGGGACACCCAGGGCACCCCCAGGGACACCTAGGGGACAGCCAGGGCACTCCAGAGACAGCCAGGGCACCCCCAGGGACACCTAGGGGACAGCCAGCGCACTCCAGAGACAGCCAGAGCACCCCCAGGGACACCAAGGGCACAGCCAGGGCACCGTAGGGACACCCAGCGCACCCCCAGGGACACCTAGGGGACAGCCAGGGCATCCCCAGGGACACCCAGGGCACCCCCAGGGACACCTAGAGGACAGCCAGGGCATCCCCAGGGACACCTAGGGGACAGGCAGGGCACCCCCAGGGACACCTAGGGGACAGCCAGGGCCCCCCCAGGGACAACTAGGGGACAGCCAGGGCACTCCAGGGAAACCCAGGGCACCCCCAGGGACACCTAGGGGACAGCCAGGGCACCCTAAAGACAGCCAGGGCACCCCCAGGGACACCTAGGGGACAGGCAGGGCACTCCCAGGGACACCCAAGGGAAAGCCAGGGCACCCCCAGGACACCTAGGGGAAGGCAGGACACCCCCAGGGACACCTAGGGGACAGCCAGGGCACCCCAGGGACATTTAGGGGACAGCCAGGGCACTCCAGGGACACCCAGGGCACCTCCAGGGACACCTAGGTGACAGGCCGGGCACCCCCAGGGACACCTACGGGACAGGCAGGGCAACCCCAGGGACACTGACGGGACAGACAGGGCACCCCCAGAGACCCCTAGGGGACAGCCAGGGCACTCCCAGGGACACTCTGGGCACCCACAGGGACACCTTGAAAACAGCCAGGGCACCTCAGGGACACCCAGGGCACCCCCAGGGACACGAAGGGGACAGCCAGGGCACCCCAGGAACACCCAGGGTACCCCCAGGGACACCTAGGGGACAGGCAGGGCACCCCCAGGGACACCCAGGGCACCCCCAACGACACCTAGGGGACAGGCAGGGCACCCCCAGGGACACTGACGGGACAGCCAGGGCACCCCCAGGGACACCTAGGGGACAGCCAGGGCACCCCAGGGACACGCAGGGCACCCCCAGGGACACCTAGGGGAAAGCCAGGGCACCCGAGGGACACCTAGGAGAAGGCAGGACACCCCCAGGGACACCTAGGGGACTGCCAGGGCACCCCCAGGGACACCTAGGGGACAGCCACGGCACCCTAAAGACAGCCAGGGCACCTCCAGAGACACCTAGGGGACACCCAGGGCCCCCCCAGGGACACCTAGGGGACAGCCAGGGAACCCCAGGAACACCATGGGTACGCCAAGGGACACCTTGGGCACTCCCAGAGACACTGAGGGCCCAGCCAGGGCACCCTAGGGACAGCCAGGGCACCCCCAGGGACACGTAGGGGACAGCCAGGGCACCATAGGGACAGGCAGGGCACCCACAGGGACACCTAGGGGACAGGCAGGGCACCCCCAGGGACACTGACGGGACAGCCAGGGCACCCCAGGGACACCCAGGGCATCCCCAGGGACACCGAGGGGACAGCCAGGGCACCCTAGGGACAGCCCATGGTACCCTAGGGACACCCAGGGCACCCCCAGAGACACCGAGGGCACAGCCAGGGCACCCTAGGGACAGCCAGGGCACCCCCAGGGACACCTAAGGGACAGGCAGGGCACCTCCAGGGACAGCCAGGGTACACCCTGGGCACCCCAGGGACACCCAGGGCACCCCCAGGGACACCTAGGGACAGTCAGGGCACCCCAGGGACACCAGGGCCCCCCCAGGGACACCTAGGGGACAGCCAGGGAACCCTAGGGACACCCTGGGCAAACCCAGGGACACCTAATGCACCCCCAGGGACACCTAGGGGACAGCCAGGGCCCCCCCAGGGACACCTAGGGGACAGCCAGGTAACCCCAGGGACACCCAGGGCACCCCCAGGGACACCTAGGGGACAGCCAGGGCCCCCCCAGGGACACCAAGGGGACAGCCAGGGAACCCCAGGGACACCCTGTGCACGCCCAGGGACACCCAGGGACACCTAGGGGACAGGCAGGGCACCCCCAGGGACACCTAGGGGACAGCCAGAGTACCCCAAGGACAGCCTGGTCACCCCCAGGGACACGTAGGGGACAGCCAGGACACCCCAGGGACACCCTGGGCACCCCCAGGGACACCTAGGAGACAGCCAGGGCACCCCCAGGGACACCAAGGGCAGAGCCAGGGCACCCTAGGGACAGCCAGGGCACCCCCAGGGACACTGACCGGACAGCCAGGGCACCCCAGGGACACCTAGGGCACAGCCAGGGCACCCTAGGGACACCTAAGGGACACCCTGGGCACCCCCAGGGACACCAAGGGGACCACCAGGGACACCTAGGGGACAGCCAGGGCACCCCAGGGACAGCGAGGGCACCCCCAGGGACACCTAGGGGACAGCCAGGGCACCCCCAGGGACAGCCAGGGCCCCCCCCGTGACATCCAGGGCACCCCCAGGGACACCTAGGGGACAGCCAGGGCAGCCCAGGGACACCCAGGGCACCCCCATGGACACCTAGGGGACAGCCAGGGCACCCCCAGGGACACCAAGGGGACCCCCAGGGACACCTAGGGGACAGCCAGGGCACCTACAGGGACACCTAGGGAACAGCCAGGGGACCACAGGGACACCCAGGGCACCCCCAGGGACACCTAGGGGACAGCCAGGGCATCCCGAGGGACAGGGAGGGCACCCACAGGGACACCTAGGAGACAGCCAGGGCACGCCAGGGACACCTAGAGGACAGCCAGGGCACTACAGGGACACCTAGGGCACAGCCAGGGCACCCTAGGGACAGCCAGGGCACCCTCAGGGACACCAAGGGCACACCCAGGGCACCCCAAGGGACACCTAGGGGATAGCCAGGGCACCCCAGGGACACCCAGGGCACCCCAAGGGCCGCCTAGGGGACAGCCAGGGCACCCCGAGGGACACCTAGGGGACAGCCAGGGCACCCCCAGGGACACCTAGAGGACAGGCAGGGCACCCCCAGGGCACCCCAGGGACACCCAGGGCACCCCCAGGGACACGTAGAGGACAGCCATGGCACCCCAGGGACAGCCAGGGCACCCCCAGGGACAGCTAGGGGACAGCCAGGGCACCCCCAGGGACACCAAGGGGACAGCCCGAGCACCCCAAGGACAGCCAGGGCACCCCCAGGGACACCTAGGGGACAGCCAGGGCACCCCAGGGACACCAAGGGGACAGCCATGTCACCCCCAGGGACACCTAGGGGACAGCCAGGGTACCCCACGGACACCCAGGGCACCCCTAGGGACACCTACGGGACAGAAAGGGCACCCCCAGGGACACCCTGGGCACCCCCAGGGACACCAAGGGGACCTTCAGGGAACCCCAGGGACACGTACGGGACAGCAAGGGAACCCCAGGGACACCCAGGGCACCCCCAGGGACACCTAGGGGACAGCCAAGGCACCCCCAGGGACACACTGGGCCCCCCAGGGACACGTAGGGGACAGCCAAGGCACCCCAGAGACACCCTGGGCACCCCCAGGGACACCTACGGGACAGCCAGGGCACGCTAGGGACAGCCAGGGCACCCCCAAGACACGAAGGGGACAGCCAGGGCACCCCCAGGGACACCAAGGGGACAGCCAGGGCACCCCTGGGACACCCAGGGCACCCCCAGGAACACCTAGGGGACAGCCACGGCACTCCCAGGGACACCCTGAGACCTCCAGGGACACCGAGGGGACAGCCAGGGCACTCCAGGGACCCCTAGGTGACAGGGAAGGCAACCCCAGGGACACCTTGGGGACAGCCAGGGCGCCCCCTGGGCACCCCAAGGACAGTCAGGGCACCCCCAGGGACACCGAGGGGACAGCCAGGGCACTCCAGGGACAGCCAGGGCACCCCCAGGGCACCCTAGGGACAGCCAGGGCACCCCCAGGGACACCTAGGGGACAGCCAGGGCCCCCCCAGGGACACCTAGGGGACAGCCAGGGAACCCCAGGGACACCCTGTGCACCCCCAGGGACAGCCAGGGCACCCCCAGGGACACCGAGAGGACAGGCAGGGCACCGCCAGGGACAACTTGGGGACAGCCAGGGCACCCCAGGGACAGCCAGGGCACCCCCAGGGACACCTAGGGGACCTCCAGAGCACACCCAGGGACACCCAGGGCACCCCCAGGGACACCTAGGGGACAGTCAGGGCCCCCCCAGGGACACCTAGGGGACAGCCAGGGCACCCCAGGGACACCCAGGGCACCCCCAGGGACACTTAGGGGACAGCCAGGGAACCCCTAGGGACACCTAGGGGACAGCCAGGGCACCCCAGGCACACCCAGGGCACCCCCAGGGACACCTAGGGGACAGCCAGGGCACCCTAGGGACAGCCAGGGCACCCCCAGGGACACCGAGGGCACAGCCATGCCACCCTAGGGACAGCCAGGGCACCCCCAAGGACACCTAGTGGACAGCCAGGGCACCCCAGGGACGCCAAAGGGAAAGCCAGGGCACCCCCAGGGACACCTAGGGGACAGCCAGGGTACCCCAGGGACACCCAGGGCACCCCCAGGGACACCTACGGGACAGCAAGGGCACCCCCAGGGACACCCTGGGCACCCCCAGGGACACCTTGGGGACCTTCAGGGAACCCCAGGGACACGTACGGGTCAGCCAGGGAACCCCAGGGACACCCAGGGCACCCCCAGGGACACCTAGGGGACAGGCAGGGCACCCCCAGGGACACCTAGGGGACAGCCAGGGCACCCCAAGGACACTCAGGGCACCCCCAGGGACACTTAGGGGACAGCCAGGGCACCCCCAGGGACACCTAGGGAACAGCCAGGGCACCCCAGGCACAACCAGGGTACCCCCAGGGACACCTAGGAGACAGCCAGGGCACCCCAGGGACACCTAGATGACAGGGAAGGCAACCCCAGGGACACCTTGGGGACAGCCAGGGCACTCCAGGGACAGCCAGGGCACCCCCAGGGCACCCTAGGGACAGCCAGGGCACCCCCAGGGACACCTAGGGGACAGCCAGGGCACCCCCTGGGCACCCCAAGGACACTCAGGGCACCCCCAGGGACACCGAGGGGACAGCCAGGGCACTCCAGGGACAGCCAGGGCACCCCCAGGGCACCCTAGGGACAGCCAGGGCACCCCCAGGGACACCTAGGGGACAGCCAGGGGACCCCCCAGGGACACCTAGGGGAAAGCCAGGGCACTCCAGGGTCAGCCAGGGCACCCCCAGGGCACCCCAGGGACACCCAGGGCAGCTCCAGGGACACGTAGGGGACAGCCAGGACACCCCCAGGGACACCTAGGGGACAGCCAGGGAACCCCAGGGACACCCTGTGCACCCCCAGGGACAGCCAGGGCACCCCCAGGGACACCTAGGGGACCTCCAGAGCACACCCAGGGACACACAGGGCACCCCCAGGGACACCTAGGGGACAGCCAGGGCCCCCCCAGAGACACCTAGGGGACAGCCAGGGCCCCCCCAGGGACACCTAGGGGACAGCCAGGGCACCCCAAGAACACTCAGGGCACCCCCAGGGACACTTAGGGGACAGCCAGGGCACCCCCAGGGACACCTAGGGGACAGCCAGGGCACCCCAGGCACACTCAGGGCATCCCCAGGGACACCTAGGAGACAGCCAGGGCACCCTAGGGACAGCCAGGGCACCCCCAGGGACACCGAGGGAACAGCCATGCCACCCTAGGGAAAGCCAGGGCACCCCCAAGGACACCTAGGGGACACGCAGGGAACCCCCAGGGACACCTACGGAACAGCCAGGGCATCCCCAGGGACACCCAGGGCACCCCTAGGGACACCAAGGGCACAGCCAGAACACCCTAGGGACAGCCAGGGCACCCTCAGGGACACCCAGGGCACCCCAAGGGACACCTAGGGGATAGCCAGGGCACCCCAGGGACACCCAGGGCACCCCAAGGGACACCTAGGGGACACCCAGGGAACCCCAGGGACACACTAGCCACCCCCAGGGACACCTAGGGGACAGCCATGGAACCCGAGGGACAGCCAGGGAACCCCCAGGGACACCTAGAGGACAGGAAGGGCACCCCCAGGGACACCTAGGGGACAGCCAGGGCCCCCCCAGGGACACCAAGGGGACAGCCAGGGCACACCAGGGACAGCCAGGGCCCCCCCAGGGACACCTAGGAGATAGCCAGCGCCCCCCCAGGGACACCCAGGGCACCCCCAGGGACATCTAGGGGACAGGCAGGGCACCCCCAGGGACACCGTGGGGAAAGCCAGGGCACCCCCAGGGACGCCTAGGGGAAGGCAGGACACCCTCAGTGACACCTAGGGGACAGCCAGGGCACCCCCAGGGACATTTAGGGGACAGCCAGGGCACTCCAGGGACACCCAGGGAACCCCCAGGGACACCTAGGGGACAGGCAGGGAACCCCCAGGGACACCTAGGGGACAGGCAGGGCACCCCCAGGGACACTGACGGGACAGCCAGGGCACCCCCAGAGAACCCTAGGGGACAGCCAGGGCACCCCAGGGACACCCAGGGCACCCCCAGGGACACCAAGGGGACAGCCAGGGCACCCCAGGGACACCCAGGGCACCCCCAGGGACACCTAGGGGACAGGCAGGGCACCCCCAGGGACACCGAGGGGACAGCCAGGGCACTCCAGGGACAGCCAGGGCACCCCCAGGGCACCCTAGGGACAGCCAGGGCACCCCCAGGGACACCTAGGGGACAGCCAGGGGACCCCCCAGGGACACCTAGGGGAAAGCCAGGGCACTCCAGGGTCAGCCAGGGCACCCCCAGGGCACCCCAGGGACACCCAGGGCAGCTCCAGGGACACGTAGGGGACAGCCAGGACACCCCCAGGGACACCTAGGGGACAGCCAGGGAACCCCAGGGACACCCTGTGCACCCCCAGGGACAGCCAGGGCACCCCCAGGGACACCTAGGGGACCTCCAGAGCACACCCAGGGACACACAGGGCACCCCCAGGGACACCTAGGGGACAGCCAGGGCCCCCCCAGAGACACCTAGGGGACAGCCAGGGCCCCCCCAGGGACACCTAGGGGACAGCCAGGGCACCCCAAGGACACTCAGGGCACCCCCAGGGACACTTAGGGGACAGCCAGGGCACCCCCAGGGACACCTAGGGGACAGCCAGGGCACCCCAGGCACACTCAGGGCATCCCCAGGGACACCTAGGAGACAGCCAGGGCACCCTAGGGACAGCCAGGGCACCCCCAGGGACACCGAGGGAACAGCCATGCCACCCTAGGGAAAGCCAGGGCACCCCCAAGGACACCTAGGGGACACGCAGGGAACCCCCAGGGACACCTACGGAACAGCCAGGGCATCCCCAGGGACACCCAGGGCACCCCTAGGGACACCAAGGGCACAGCCAGAACACCCTAGGGACAGCCAGGGCACCCTCAGGGACACCCAGGGCACCCCAAGGGACACCTAGGGGATAGCCAGGGCACCCCAGGGACACCCAGGGCACCCCAAGGGACACCTAGGGGACACCCAGGGAACCCCAGGGACACACTAGCCACCCCCAGGGACACCTAGGGGACAGCCATGGAACCCGAGGGACAGCCAGGGAACCCCCAGGGACACCTAGAGGACAGGAAGGGCACCCCCAGGGACACCTAGGGGACAGCCAGGGCCCCCCCAGGGACACCAAGGGGACAGCCAGGGCACACCAGGGACAGCCAGGGCCCCCCCAGGGACACCTAGGAGATAGCCAGCGCCCCCCCAGGGACACCCAGGGCACCCCCAGGGACATCTAGGGGACAGGCAGGGCACCCCCAGGGACACCGTGGGGAAAGCCAGGGCACCCCCAGGGACGCCTAGGGGAAGGCAGGACACCCTCAGTGACACCTAGGGGACAGCCAGGGCACCCCCAGGGACATTTAGGGGACAGCCAGGGCACTCCAGGGACACCCAGGGAACCCCCAGGGACACCTAGGGGACAGGCAGGGAACCCCCAGGGACACCTAGGGGACAGGCAGGGCACCCCCAGGGACACTGACGGGACAGCCAGGGCACCCCCAGAGAACCCTAGGGGACAGCCAGGGCACCCCAGGGACACCCAGGGCACCCCCAGGGACACCAAGGGGACAGCCAGGGCACCCCAGGGACACCCAGGGCACCCCCAGGGACACCTAGGGGACAGGCAGGGCACCCCCAGGGACACCCAGGGCACCCCGAACGACACCTAGGGGACAGGCAGGGCACACCCAGGGACACCTAGGGGACAGCCAGGGCACCCTACAGACAGCTAGGTCACCCCCAGGGACACCTAGGGGACAGGCAGGGCACCCCCAGGGACACCGAGGGGACAGCCCGGGCACCCCCAGAGACACCGAGGGCACAGCCAGGGCACCCTGGGGACACCCAGGGACACCTAGGGGACAGCCAGGGCACCCCCTAGGCACCCCAGGGCCACCCAGGGCTCTCCCAGGGACACCAAGGGGACAGCCAGGGCACCCCAGGGACACCAAGGAGACAGCCAGGGCACCCCCAGGGACACCTAGGGGACAGCCAGGGCACCCCCAGGGACATTTAGGGGACAGCTAGGGCACTCCAGGGACACCCAGGGCACCCCCAGGGACATTTAGGTGACAGCGAGGGCACTCCAGGGACACCCAGGGAACCCCCAGGGACAACTAGGGGACAGGCAGGGAACCCCCAGGGACACCTAGGGCACCCCCAGAGACACCAAGGGGATAGGCAGGGAACCCCCAGGGACACCTAGGGGACAGCCAGGGCACCCCCAAGACACGAAGGGGACAGCCAGGGCACCCCCAGGGACACCCAGGGCACCCCCAGGGACACCTAGGGGACAGCCAGGGCACCCCGAGGGACACCAGGGCACCCCCAGGGACACCTAGGGGACAGCCAGGGCACCCTAAGGACAGCCAGGGCACCCCCAGGGACACCAAGGGCACAGCCAGGGCACCCTAGGGACAGCCAGGGCACCCTCAGGGACACCCAGGGCACCCCAAGGGACACCTAGGGGACAGCCAGGGCACCCCAGGGACACCCAGGGCACCCCAAGGGCCGCCTAGGGGACAGCCAGGGCACCCCGAGGGACACCTAGGGGACAGCCAGGGCACCCCCAAGGACACCTAGAGGACAGGTAGGGCAGCCCCAGGGCACCCCAGGGACACCCAGGGCACCCTCCAGGGACACGTAGGGGACAGCCACGGCACCCCAGGGACAGCTAGGGCACCCCCAGGGACAGCTAGGGGACGCCAGGGCACCCCCAGGGACACCAAGGGGACAACCCGAGCACCCCAAGGACAGCAAGGGCACCCCCAGGGACACCTAGGGGACAGCCAGGGTACCCCAGGGACACCCAGGGCACCCCCAGGGACACCTACGGGACAGCAAGGGCACCCCCAGGGACACCTAGGAGAAAGGCAGGGCACCCCCAGAGACCCCTAGGGGACAGCCAGGGCCCCCCCAGGGACACTCAGGGCACCCCCAGGGACACCTAGGGAACAGCCAGGGCATCCCCAGGGACACCCAGGGCACCCCCAGAGACACCTAGAGGACAGCCAGGGCACCCCCAGGGACACCTAGGGGACAGGCAGGGCACCCCCAGGTACATTTAGGGGACAGCCAGGGCCCCGCCAGGGACACCTAGGGGACAGCCAGGGCACTCCAGGGACAGCCAGGGCACCCTAAAGACAGCCAGGGCACCTCCAGGGACACCTAGAGGACACCCAGGGCCCCCCCAGGGACACCGAGGGGACAGGCAGGGCACCCACAGGGACATTTAGGGGACAGGCAGGGCACCCCCAGGGACACTGACGGGACAGCCAGGGCACCCCAGGGACACCCAGGGCACCCCCAGGGACACCGAGGGGATAGCCAGGGCACCCCAGGGACAGCCAGGGCACCCCGAGGGACACCTAAGGGACAGCCAGGGCACCCCAGGGACATCGAGGGACAGCCAGGAACCCCCTGGGACAGCCAGCTCACCCCCACGGCCGCCTCCACCTCCAGAAGCGAACAAAACACCCAGGGCACCCCCAGGGACATCTAGGGGACAGGCAGGGCACCCCCAGGGACATTTAGGGGACAGCCAGGGCACTCCAGGGACACCCAGGGCACCCCCAGGGACACCTAGGGGACAGGCAGGGCACACCCAGGGACACCTAGGGGACAGCCAGGGCACCCCAAGGACACCCAGGGCACCCCGAACGACACCAAGGGGACAGGCAGGGCACACCCAGGGACACCTAGGGGACACCCAGGGCAACCCAAGGACACCTAGGGGACAGGCAGGGCACCCCCAGGGACACCCAGGGCACCCCGAACGACACCTAGGGGACAGGCAGGGCACACCCAGGGACACCTAGGGGACAGCCAGGGCACCCTAAAGACAGCCAGGGCACCCCCAGGGACACCCAGGGCACCCCCAGGGACACCTAGGGGACAGCCAGGGCACCCCCAGGGAAACCTAGGGGACAGCCAGGGCACCCCCAAGGACACCTAGAGGACAGGCAGGGCACCCCCACGGCACCCCAGGGACACCCAGGGACACCTAGGGGACAGCCAGGGCATCCCCAGGGACACCCAGGTCACCCCCAGGGACACCTATGGGACAGCGAGGGCACCCCAGGGACATCGAGGGACAGCCAGGAACCCCCTGGGACAGCCAGCTCACCCCCTCCGCCGCCTCCACCTCCAGGAGCTATCAAAACCCTCCTCAGGTTCTTTGATGCCTCAAATGGGCCGCCCAAGCCTCCCGAATACCCCCCAAAGCACCCAAAGCAGCCCCCAGGACGCCCCCCAGACCCCCCACAACCCAAAAACCCCCTCCCCGACAACTCAGGACCCCCAGGATCCCCCCAAATCCGCGCCCCCCTCACCCTGAGGTCCCGTTTGAGCCGCTCCACGTTGCGGACAGGCACCAGCTCATCAAGCCCCAAGCACCAACACCTGCGGGACTGGGATGGACTGAGAGCACTGGGAGGGTGACCAGAGAAACCTGGGATGGACAAAGAGTGGACTGGGATGAACTGGGATGAACTGGCATGCGTGTGGGGGTCCATGGTGGCCACTCGGTGCCTTACTGGTCTATACTGGGATGGGTCGGATGGCCCCAGGGGAGGGGGTGAGGCCACAATGGTCCACACTGGGAGGGGAGTCACCATGGCGCCGGAGGCGGAGTCGAGGATACGAGCGAGGCAAGGACACCTAGGGGACAGCCAGGACAACCCAGGGACACCAGGGCCCCCCCAGAGACACCTAGGGGACAGCCAGGGAACCCCAGGGACACCCTGTGCACCCCCAGGGACACCTAGGGGACAGCCAGGGCCCATCCCGGGACACCTAGGGGACAGCCAGGGAACCCCAGGGACACCCTGTGCACGCCCAGGGACACCCAGGGAACACCCAGGGACACCTAGGAGACAGCCAGGGAACCCCAGGGACACCAAAAGCACAGCCAGGGCACCCCCAGGGACACCGAGAGGACAGGCAGGGCCCCCCAGGGACACCTTGGGGACAGCCAGGGCACCCCAGGGACAGCAAGGGCACCCCCAAGGACACCTAGGGGACCTCCAGGGCACCCCCAGGGACACCCAGGGCACCCCCAGGGCCACCTAGGGGACAGCCAGGGCACCCCAGGGACAGCCAGGGCACCCCCAGGGACACCTAGGGGACAGCCAGAGCACCCCAAGGACAGTCAGGGCACCCCCAGGGACACCAAGGGGACAGCCAGAGCACCCCAAGGACAGCCAGGGCACCCCCAGGGACACCTAGGGGACAGCCAGGGCACCCCCAGGGACACCCTAGCCACCCCCAGGGACCCCTAGGGGACAGCCAGGGAACCCGAGGGACAGCCAGGGAACCCCCAGGGACACCTAGAGGACAGGAAGGGCACCCCCAGGGACACCTAGGGGACAGCCAGGGCCCCCCCAGGGACACCAAGGGGACAGCCAGGGCACACCAGGGACAGCCAGGGCCCCCACAGGGACACCCAGGGCACCCCCAGGGACATCTAGGGGACAGGCAGGGCACCCCCAGGGACATTTAGGGGACAGCCAGGGCACTCCAGGGACACCCAGGGCACCCCCAGGGACACCTAGGGGACAGGCAGGGAACCCCCAGGGACACCTAGGGGACAGGCAGGGCACCCCCAGGGACACTGACGGGACAGCCAGGGCACCCCCAGAGACCCCTAGGGGACAGCCAGGGCACCCCAGGGACACCCAGGGCACCCCCAGGGACATCAAGGGGACAGCCAGGGCACCCCCAGGGACAACTAGAGGATAGGCAGGGCGCCCCCAGGGCACCCCAGGGACACCCAGGGCACCCCCAGGGACACCAAGGGGACAGCCAGAGCACCCCCAGGACAGCCAGGGCACCCCCAGGGACACCTAGGGGACAGCCAGGGCACCCCCAGGGACACCTAGGGGACAGCCAAGGAACCCCAGGGACACACTGGGCCCCCCAGGGACACGTAGGGGACAGCCAGGGCACCCCAGAGACACCCTGGGCACCCCCAGGGACACCTAGGGAACAGCCAGGGCACCCTAGGGACAGCCAGGGCACCCCCAAGACAGGAAGGGGACAGCCAGGGCACCCCCAGGGACACCAAGGGGACAGCCAGGGCACCCCAGGGACACCCAGGGCACCCCCAGGAACACCCAGGGGACAGCCACGGCACTCCAAGGGACACCCTGGGCACCCCCAGGGAAACCGAGGGGACAGCCAGGGCACCCCAGGGACACCTAGGTGACAGGGAAGGCAACCCGAGGGACACCTTGGGGACAGCCAGGGCACCCCCTGGGCACCCCAAGGACAGTCAGGGCACCCCCAGGGACACCGAGGGGACAGCCAGGGCACTCCAGGGACAGCCAGGGCACCCGCAGGGCACCCTAGGGACAGCCAGGGAACCCCCAGGGACACCTAGGGGACAGCCAGGGGACCCCCCAGGGACACCTAGGGGACAGCCAGGGCACTGCAGGGTCAGCAAGGGCACCCCCAGGGCACCCCAGGGACACCCAGGGCAGCTCCACGGACACGTAGGGGACAGCCAGGGCACCCCCAGGGACACCTAGGGGACAGCCAGGGCCCCCCCAGGGACACCTAGGGGACAGCCAGGGCACCCCCAGGGACACCCAGGGCACCCCCAGGGACACCTAGGGGACAGCCAGGGCACCCCCAGGGACACCTAGGGGAGAGGCAGGGCACCCCCAGGGACACCTAGGGGACAGCCAGGGCACCCCCAGGGACACCTATGGGACAGCCAGGGCACCCCCAGGGACACCTAGGGGACAGGCAGGGCATTCCCAGGGACACTGACGGGACAGCCAGGGCACGCCCAGAGACCCCTAGGGGACAGCCAGGGCACTCCCAGGGACACTCTGGGCACCCACAGGGACACTTTGGGGACCTCCAGGGCACCCCCAGGGACACCCAGGGCACCCCCAGGGCCACCTAGGGGACAGCCAGGGCACCCCAGGGACAGCCAGGGCCCCCCCAGGGACACCTAGGGGACAGCCAGGGCACCCCCAGGGACACCTAGAAGACAGCCAGGGCAACCCCAGGGACACCTAGAAGACAGGCAGGGCAACCCCAGGGACACCTAGGGGACAGCCAGGGCACCCCCAGGGACACCTACGGGACAGCCAGGGCACCCCCAGGGACACCAAGGGGACATCCAGAGCACCCCAGGGACACCCAGGGCAACCCCAGGGACACCTAGAGGACAGACAGAGCACCCCAGGCACACCTAGGGGACAGGCAGGGCACCCCCAGGGACACCTAGGGGACAGCCAGGGCCCCCCCAGGGACAACTAGGGGACAGCCAGGGCACTCCAGGGAAACCCAGGGCACCCCCAGGGACACCTAGGGGACAGCCAGGGCACCCTAAAGACAGCCAGGGCACCCCCAGGGACACCTAGGGGACAGGCAGGGCACTCCCAGGGACACCCAAGGGAAAGCCAGGGCACCCCCAGGACACCTAGGGGAAGGCAGGACACCCCCAGGGACACCTAGGGGACAGCCAGGGCACCCCAGGGACATTTAGGGGACAGCCAGGGCACTCCAGGGACACCCAGGGCACCTCCAGGGACACCTAGGTGACAGGCCGGGCACCCCCAGGGACACCTAGGGGACAGGCAGGGCAACCCCAGGGACACTGACGGGACAGACAGGGCACCCCCAGAGACCCCTAGGGGACAGCCAGGGCACTCCCAGGGACACTCTGGGCACCCACATGGACACCTTGAAAACAGCCAGGGCACCTCAGGGACACCCAGGGCACCCCCAGGGACACGAAGGGGACAGCCAGGGCACCCCAGGAACACCCAGGGTACCCCCAGGGACACCTAGGGGACAGGCAGGGCACCCCCAGGGACACCCAGGGCACCCCCAACGACACCTAGGGGACAGGCAGGGCACCCCCAGGGACACTGACGGGACAGCCAGGGCACCCCCAGGGACACCTAGGGGACAGCCAGGGCACCCCAGGGACACGCAGGGCACCCCCAGGGACACCTAGGGGAAAGCCAGGGCACCCGAGGGACACCTAGGAGAAGGCAGGACACCCCCAGGGACACCTAGGGGACTGCCAGGGCACCCCCAGGGACACCTAGGGGACAGCCACGGCACCCTAAAGACAGCCAGGGCACCTCCAGAGACACCTAGGGGACACCCAGGGCCCCCCCAGGGACACCTAGGGGACAGCCAGGGAACCCCAGGAACACCATGGGTACGCCAAGGGACACCTTGGGCACTCCCAGAGACACTGAGGGCCCAGCCAGGGCACCCTAGGGACAGCCAGGGCACCCCCAGGGACACGTAGGGGACAGCCAGGGCACCATAGGGACAGGCAGGGCACCCACAGGGACACCTAGGGGACAGGCAGGGCACCCCCAGGGACACTGACGGGACAGCCAGGGCACCCCAGGGACACCCAGGGCATCCCCAGGGACACCGAGGGGACAGCCAGGGCACCCTAGGGACAGCCATGGTACCCTAGGGACACCCAGGGCACCCCCAGAGACACCGAGGGCACAGCCAGGGCACCCTAGGGACAGCCAGGGCACCCCCAGGGACACCTAAGGGACAGGCAGGGCACCTCCAGGGACAGCCAGGGTACACCCTGGGCACCCCAGGGACACCCAGGGCACCCCCAGGGACACCTAGGGACAGTCAGGGCACCCCAGGGACACCAGGGCCCCCCCAGGGACACCTAGGGGACAGCCAGGGAACCCTAGGGACACCCTGGGCAAACCCAGGGACACCTAATGCACCCCCAGGGACACCTAGGGGACAGCCAGGGCCCCCCCAGGGACACCTAGGGGACAGCCAGGTAACCCCAGGGACACCCAGGGCACCCCCAGGGACACCTAGGGGACAGCCAGGGCCCCCCCAGGGACACCAAGGGGACAGCCAGGGAACCCCAGGGACACCCTGTGCACGCCCAGGGACACCCAGGGACACCTAGGGGACAGGCAGGGCACCCCCAGGGACACCTAGGGGACAGCCAGAGTACCCCAAGGACAGCCTGGTCACCCCCAGGGACACGTAGGGGACAGCCAGGACACCCCAGGGACACCCTGGGCACCCCCAGGGACACCTAGGAGACAGCCAGGGCACCCCCAGGGACACCAAGGGCAGAGCCAGGGCACCCTAGGGACAGCCAGGGCACCCCCAGGGACACTGACCGGACAGCCAGGGCACCCCAGGGACACCTAGGGCACAGCCAGGGCACCCTAGGGACACCTAAGGGACACCCTGGGCACCCCCAGGGACACCAAGGGGACCACCAGGGACACCTAGGGGACAGCCAGGGCACCCCAGGGACAGCGAGGGCACCCCCAGGGACACCTAGGGGACAGCCAGGGCACCCCCAGGGACAGCCAGGGCCCCCCCCGTGACATCCAGGGCACCCCCAGGGACACCTAGGGGACAGCCAGGGCAGCCCAGGGACACCCAGGGCACCCCCATGGACACCTAGGGGACAGCCAGGGCACCCCCAGGGACACCAAGGGGACCCCCAGGGACACCTAGGGGACAGCCAGGGCACCTACAGGGACACCTAGGGAACAGCCAGGGGACCACAGGGACACCCAGGGCACCCCCAGGGACACCTAGGGGACAGCCAGGGCATCCCGAGGGACAGGGAGGGCACCCACAGGGACACCTAGGAGACAGCCAGGGCACGCCAGGGACACCTAGAGGACAGCCAGGGCACTACAGGGACACCTAGGGCACAGCCAGGGCACCCTAGGGACAGCCAGGGCACCCTCAGGGACACCAAGGGCACACCCAGGGCACCCCAAGGGACACCTAGGGGATAGCCAGGGCACCCCAGGGACACCCAGGGCACCCCAAGGGCCGCCTAGGGGACAGCCAGGGCACCTCGAGGGACACCTAGGGGACAGCCAGGGCACCCCCAGGGACACCTAGAGGACAGGCAGGGCACCCCCAGGGCACCCCAGGGACACCCAGGGCACCCCCAGGGACACGTAGAGGACAGCCATGGCACCCCAGGGACAGCCAGGGCACCCCCAGGGACAGCTAGGGGACAGCCAGGGCACCCCCAGGGACACCAAGGGGACAGCCCGAGCACCCCAAGGACAGCCAGGGCACCCCCAGGGACACCTAGGGGACAGCCAGGGCACCCCAGGGACACCAAGGGGACAGCCATGTCACCCCCAGGGACACCTAGGGGACAGCCAGGGTACCCCACGGACACCCAGGGCACCCCTAGGGACACCTACGGGACAGAAAGGGCACCCCCAGGGACACCCTGGGCACCCCCAGGGACACCAAGGGGACCTTCAGGGAACCCCAGGGACACGTACGGGACAGCAAGGGAACCCCAGGGACACCCAGGGCACCCCCAGGGACACCTAGGGGACAGCCAAGGCACCCCCAGGGACACACTGGGCCCCCCAGGGACACGTAGGGGACAGCCAAGGCACCCCAGAGACACCCTGGGCACCCCCAGGGACACCTACGGGACAGCCAGGGCACCCTAGGGACAGCCAGGGCACCCCCAAGACACGAAGGGGACAGCCAGGGCACCCCCAGGGACACCAAGGGGACAGCCAGGGCACCCCTGGGACACCCAGGGCACCCCCAGGAACACCTAGGGGACAGCCACGGCACTCCCAGGGACACCCTGAGACCTCCAGGGACACCGAGGGGACAGCCAGGGCACTCCAGGGACCCCTAGGTGACAGGGAAGGCAACCCCAGGGACACCTTGGGGACAGCCAGGGCGCCCCCTGGGCACCCCAAGGACAGTCAGGGCACCCCCAGGGACACCGAGGGGACAGCCAGGGCACTCCAGGGACAGCCAGGGCACCCCCAGGGCACCCTAGGGACAGCCAGGGCACCCCCAGGGACACCTAGGGGACAGCCAGGGCCCCCCCAGGGACACCTAGGGGACAGCCAGGGAACCCCAGGGACACCCTGTGCACCCCCAGGGACAGCCAGGGCACCCCCAGGGACACCGAGAGGACAGGCAGGGCACCGCCAGGGACAACTTGGGGACAGCCAGGGCACCCCAGGGACAGCCAGGGCACCCCCAGGGACACCTAGGGGACCTCCAGAGCACACCCAGGGACACCCAGGGCACCCCCAGGGACACCTAGGGGACAGTCAGGGCCCCCCCAGGGACACCTAGGGGACAGCCAGGGCACCCCAGGGACACCCAGGGCACCCCCAGGGACACTTAGGGGACAGCCAGGGAACCCCTAGGGACACCTAGGGGACAGCCAGGGCACCCCAGGCACACCCAGGGCACCCCCAGGGACACCTAGGGGACAGCCAGGGCACCCTAGGGACAGCCAGGGCACCCCCAGGGACACCGAGGGCACAGCCATGCCACCCTAGGGACAGCCAGGGCACCCCCAAGGACACCTAGTGGACAGCCAGGGCACCCCAGGGACGCCAAAGGGAAAGCCAGGGCACCCCCAGGGACACCTAGGGGACAGCCAGGGTACCCCAGGGACACCCAGGGCACCCCCAGGGACACCTACGGGACAGCAAGGGCACCCCCAGGGACACCCTGGGCACCCCCAGGGACACCTTGGGGACCTTCAGGGAACCCCAGGGACACGTACGGGTCAGCCAGGGAACCCCAGGGACACCCAGGGCACCCCCAGGGACACCTAGGGGACAGGCAGGGCACCCCCAGGGACACCTAGGGGACAGCCAGGGCACCCCAAGGACACTCAGGGCACCCCCAGGGACACTTAGGGGACAGCCAGGGCACCCCCAGGGACACCTAGGGAACAGCCAGGGCACCCCAGGCACAACCAGGGTACCCCCAGGGACACCTAGGAGACAGCCAGGGCACCCCAGGGACACCTAGATGACAGGGAAGGCAACCCCAGGGACACCTTGGGGACAGCCAGGGCACTCCAGGGACAGCCAGGGCACCCCCAGGGCACCCTAGGGACAGCCAGGGCACCCCCAGGGACACCTAGGGGACAGCCAGGGCACCCCCTGGGCACCCCAAGGACACTCAGGGCACCCCCAGGGACACCGAGGGGACAGCCAGGGCACTCCAGGGACAGCCAGGGCACCCCCAGGGCACCCTAGGGACAGCCAGGGCACCCCAGGGACACCTAGGGGACAGCCAGGGGACCCCCCAGGGACACCTAGGGGAAAGCCAGGGCACTCCAGGGTCAGCCAGGGCACCCCCAGGGCACCCCAGGGACACCCAGGGCAGCTCCAGGGACACGTAGGGGACAGCCAGGACACCCCCAGGGACACCTAGGGGACAGCCAGGGAACCCCAGGGACACCCTGTGCACCCCCAGGGACAGCCAGGGCACCCCCAGGGACACCTAGGGGACCTCCAGAGCACACCCAGGGACACACAGGGCACCCCCAGGGACACCTAGGGGACAGCCAGGGCCCCCCCAGAGACACCTAGGGGACAGCCAGGGCCCCCCCAGGGACACCTAGGGGACAGCCAGGGCACCCCAAGGACACTCAGGGCACCCCCAGGGACACTTAGGGGACAGCCAGGGCACCCCCAGGGACACCTAGGGGACAGCCAGGGCACCCCAGGCACACTCAGGGCATCCCCAGGGACACCTAGGAGACAGCCAGGGCACCCTAGGGACAGCCAGGGCACCCCCAGGGACACCGAGGGAACAGCCATGCCACCCTAGGGAAAGCCAGGGCACCCCCAAGGACACCTAGGGGACACGCAGGGAACCCGCAGGGACACCTACGGAACAGCCAGGGCATCCCCAGGGACACCCAGGGCACCCCTAGGGACACCAAGGGCACAGCCAGAACACCCTAGGGACAGCCAGGGCACCCTCAGGGACACCCAGGGCACCCCAAGGGACACCTAGGGGATAGCCAGGGCACCCCAGGGACACCCAGGGCACCCCAAGGGACACCTAGGGGACACCCAGGGAACCCCAGGGACACACTAGCCACCCCCAGGGACACCTAGGGGACAGCCATGGAACCCGAGGGACAGCCAGGGAACCCCCAGGGACACCTAGAGGACAGGAAGGGCACCCCCAGGGACACCTAGGGGACAGCCAGGGCCCCCCCAGGGACACCAAGGGGACAGCCAGGGCACACCAGGGACAGCCAGGGCCCCCCCAGGGACACCTAGGAGATAGCCAGCGCCCCCCCAGGGACACCCAGGGCACCCCCAGGGACATCTAGGGGACAGGCAGGGCACCCCCAGGGACACCGTGGGGAAAGCCAGGGCACCCCCAGGGACGCCTAGGGGAAGGCAGGACACCCTCAGTGACACCTAGGGGACAGCCAGGGCACCCCCAGGGACATTTAGGGGACAGCCAGGGCACTCCAGGGACACCCAGGGAACCCCCAGGGACACCTAGGGGACAGGCAGGGAACCCCCAGGGACACCTAGGGGACAGGCAGGGCACCCCCAGGGACACTGACGGGACAGCCAGGGCACCCCCAGAGAACCCTAGGGGACAGCCAGGGCACCCCAGGGACACCCAGGGCACCCCCAGGGACACCAAGGGGACAGCCAGGGCACCCCAGGGACACCCAGGGCACCCCCAGGGACACCTAGGGGACAGGCAGGGCACCCCCAGGGACACCCAGGGCACCCAGAACGACACCTAGGGGACAGGCAGGGCACACCCAGGGACACCTAGGGGACAGCCAGGGCACCCTAAAGACAGCTAGGTCACCCCCAGGGACACCTAGGGGACAGGCAGGGCACCCCCAGGGACACCGAGGGGTAAGCTAGGGCACGCCCAGGGACACCTAGAGGACAGGCAGGGCACCCCCAGGGCACCCCAGGGACACCCAGGGACACCTAGGGGACAGACAGGGCATCCCCAGGGACACCCAGGTCATCCCCAGGGACACCTAGGGGACAGCCAGGGCACCCCAGGCACACCCAGGGCACCCCCAGGGACACCTAGGGGACAGCCACGGCACACTAGGGATAGCCAGGGCACCCCCAGGGACACCGAGGGGACAGCCCGGGCACCCCCAGAGACACCGAGGGCACAGCCAGGGCACCCTGGGGACACCCAGGGACACCTAGGGGACAGCCAGGGCACCCCCTAGGCACCCCAGGGCCACCCAGGGCTCTCCCAGGGACACCAAGGGGACAGCCAGGGCACCCCAGGGACACCAAGGAGACAGCCAGGGCACCCCCAGGGACACCTAGGGGACAGCCAGGGCACCCCCAGGGACATTTAGGGGACAGCTAGGGCACTCCAGGGACACCCAGGGCACCCCCAGGGACATTTAGGTGACAGCGAGGGCACTCCAGGGACACCCAGGGAACCCCCAGGGACAACTAGGGGACAGGCAGGGAACCCCCAGGGACACCTAGGGCACCCCCAGACACCAAGGGGATAGGCAGGGAACCCCAGGGGACACCTAGGGGACAGCCAGGGCACCCCCAAGACACGAAGGGGACAGCCAGGGCACCCCCAGGGACACCCAGGGCACCCCCAGGGACACCTAGGGGACAGCCAGGGCACCCCGAGGACACCAGGGCACCCCAGGGACACCTAGGGGACAGCCAGGGCACCCTAAGGACAGCCAGGGCACCCCCAGGGACACCAAGGGCACAGCCAGGGCACCCTAGGGACAGCCAGGGCACCCTCAGGGACACCCAGGGCACCCAAGGGACACCTAGGGGACAGCCAGGGCACCCCAGGGACACCCAGGGCACCCCAAGGGCCGCTAGGGACAGCCAGGGCACCCCGAGGGACACCCTAGGGGACAGCCAGGGCACCCCCAAGGACACCTAGAGGACAGGTAGGGCAGCCCCAGGGCACCCCAGGGACACCCAGGGCACCCTCCAGGGACACGTAGGGGACAGCCACGGCACCCCAGGGACAGCTAGGGCACCCCCAGGGACAGCTAGGGGACGCCAGGGCACCCCCAGGGACACCAAGGGGACAACCCGAGCACCCCAAGGACAGCAAGGGCACCCCCAGGGACACCTAGGGGACAGCCAGGGCACCCCAGGGACGCCAAAGGGAAAGCCAGGGCACCCCCAGGGACACCTAGGGACAGCCAGGGTACCCCAGGGACACCCAGGGCACCCCAGGGACACCTACGGGACAGCAAGGGCACCCCCAGGGACACCTAGGAGAAAGGCAGGGCACCCCCAGAGACCCCTAGGGGACAGCCAGGGCCCCCCCAGGGACACTCAGGGCACCCCCAGGGACACCTAGGGAACAGCCAGGGCATCCCCAGGGACACCCAGGGCACCCCAGAGACACCTAGAGGACAGCCAGGGCACCCCCAGGGACACCTAGGGGACAGCAGGGCACCCCCAGGTACATTTAGGGGGACAGCCAGGGCCCCGCCAGGGGACACCTAGGGGACAGCCAGGGCACTCCAGGGAGAGCCAGGGCACCCTAAAGACAGCCAGGGCACCTCCAGGGACACCTAGAGGACACCCAGGGCCCCCCCAGGGACACCGAGGGGACAGGCAGGGCACCCACAGGGACATTTAGGGGACAGGCAGGGCACCCCCAGGGACACTGACGGGACAGCCAGGGCACCCCAGGGACACCCAGGGCACCCCCAGGGACACCGAGGGGATAGCCAGGGCACCCCAGGGACAGCCAGGGCACCCCGAGGGACACCTAAGGGACAGCCAGGGCACCCCAGGGACATCGAGGGACAGCCAGGAACCCCCTGGGACAGCCAGCTCACCCCCACGGCCGCCTCCACCTCCAGGAGCGAACAAAACACCCAGGGCACCCCCAGGGACATCTAGGGGACAGGCAGGGCACCCCCAGGGACATTTAGGGGACAGCCAGGGCACTCCAGGGACACCCAGGGCACCCCCAGGGACACCTAGGGGACAGGCAGGGCACACCCAGGGACACCTAGGGGACAGCCAGGGCACCCCAAGGACACCCAGGGCACCCCGAACGACACCAAGGGGACAGGCAGGGCACACCCAGGGACACCTAGGGGACACCCAGGGCAACCCAAGGACACCTAGGGGACAGGCAGGGCACCCCCAGGGACACCCAGGGCACCCCGAACGACACCTAGGGGACAGGCAGGGCACACCCAGGGACACCTAGGGGACAGCCAGGGCACCCTAAAGACAGCCAGGGCACCCCCAGGGACACCGAGGGGAAAGCCAGGGCACTCCCAGGGACATTGAGGGGACTGCCAGGGCACTCAAGGACACCCAGGGCACCCCCAGGGACACCTAGGGGGACAGCCAGGCACCCCCAGGGAAACCTAGGGGACAGCCAGGGCACCCCCAAGGGACACCTAGAGGACAGGCAGGGCACCCCCACGGCACCCAGGGACACCCAGGGACACCTAGGGACAGCCAGGGCATCCCCAGGGACACCCAGGTCACCCCCAGGGACACCTATGGGACAGCGAGGGCACCCCAGGGACATCGAGGGACAGCAGGAACCCCCTGGGACAGCCAGCTCACCCCCTCCGCCGCCTCCACCTCCAGGAGCTATCAAAACCCTCCTCAGGTTCTTTGATGCCTCAAATGGGCC